>NC_141160.1:29201277-29380162 GCF_053477565.2 Lygodium microphyllum | reverse complement strand
TATTGTAGTGAAACTCCATCACATTGAGGTACAAGGCCCAATCCTTTTGGTCCACCCGGGAGTAGCTCCTTAGATAGTCTTCTCAATGCCTTGGTTGACTTGTCTATTTGGCCATTTGTCTTGGCGTGGAAGGATGATGAGAATCTCAACTATGTTTCCAGGGTCTTGAAGAGTTCCTTCCACATGTCACTCATGAATCTTCCATCTCTATCTGACACTATGGCTAAGGGTACACCAGGTAGCTTCAAAACATATGTGAAGAAGAGGCAGTGGGCTATCTCCTTGGCATTCAATTTTGGCTTGGTAGGTATGAAGTGAGCTTGCTTGGAGAAATAGTCCACCATTACAAAAATGATGGTGCATCCATGGGATTTGAGGAGCTCCACAATGAAATCCATGCTAATTACATCCAATGGTCGGCGAGGTACTAGCATTGGTTGGAGTAAGCATGTTGGCTTAGAGCGTGGTGCCTTCACAAGTTGGCACGTAGGACATGTCTTGATGTAGTCTATGACTTCTTCCTTCATGTTGGGCCAAAATAACTGCCTTCTGAGTACTTCAAGTGTTTTGCTTTGCCCTTTATGTCCACCTAATTTTCCATCATGCACTTAATGTAAAATGACTTTCTTCAGTTCCACATTGTTGGGGATGTATAATCTCCTTTCTACAAATAGAATTCCCTCCTCGAGGGTATACATGCCATTCGGTGTCTTGCCAGCTTTCACGTCTTCTATAATCTTTTGCATGTCTTAGTCCTGTTCCAAAGCCTCCTTCACTAACTCGAGAAAGTTGCTACTGACCACACTGACAGCTTTCAAATCAGCATTGCGACTTAGAGCATATGCTATCTTGTTGGTGGATCCTGTCTTTTGTGTTTGATCTCCAAGTTTAATTCTGCTAGGAAGTCGAGCCATCAAGCTTGTTTGCCAGATAGCTTCGGTTGGGATTGGAAGCATTTGAGAGAGATGTTATTGGTGAAGACTGCTTTGTGTTTGTCATGGGCATAATGCTTCCATTTTTAAGGTTGTGGATTACTACTAGCATCTCCTTCTCGTGTGTGCTCCATCTGGTTTTGACATCTGTGAACTTCTTGGATTCATAAGCTATGGGGTGGCCTTCTTGCACCAACAAGCCCTCAATGCCATAATTTGATGCATCTATGGAGATCTCAAAGGGCTTGGTGAAGTTGGGTACTTTTAGGATAGGGGTTTGACTCATACATTTCTTCATCAATTAGAAAGTAGCCTGTTGCTTGCTTCCCCATACAAATGTGTTATCTTCTTTGGTGAGGTGGGATAGTGGTGCAATGATGAGGCTATAATCCTTGATGAACCTTCTACAAAATACCATGAAGCCTAGGAGCTCTAGCACTTCCCTCATAGTCTTCAACACCGGCCAATTCTTGACGGCTTCTACTTTCTTGGGGTCCAGTTTGATACCGGCCTCTCTTATAATGAATCCTAGGAATTCTAATTCCTTTACTACAAACTCACATTTTTTTGGCTTGGCATATAACTTATGTTGTCTCAGCTTCTCAAAAACTAGGTGAAAGTGTATTTTGTGTTTCTCTAGGGTTTTGCTATATACTAGGAGATCATCGATGTAGATAATGACAAAGACATCTGTCTTGGGCTTAAAGATGCCATCCATGAGGCCACAAAAGGTGCCTGGCCCATTGCTCAATCCAAAACCTAAGACTAGCCATTCAAAACTGCCATATCGGGTACGAAAAGTTGTTTTGGGAATATCTTCCTTTGCCATGTGAATCTGATGGTACCCTAACCTAAGGTCTATGTTTCTAACGTATTTGGCTCCATGTAGCCTATCTAAGAGGTCCTCAACTAGAGGCATGGGATATTTGTTTTTTATAGTGATCTTATTAAGGGCCCTATAATCTACACATTGCAAGAGTCCCCCATCCTTCTTCTTGACAAATAACACTGGGGCATCAAACGGGGATTTGCTAGGGCGGATGAAACCTTGTCCTTCCAATTCATGCAATTGCTTCTTCAACTCCATGTATTTTGTGTGATTCATACGATAAGGGGCTCTAGCCGATGGGGTAGATCTTGGAAGGAGTTCGATCTTGTGATCCACAACTTTTGGGTGGTAGGCCCTTGGGGAGTTTGTGGCTGGCATTACATCCTTGAACTCCTCAAGCATTTCTGCCACTTCTATATTATAAGCCTCGAGTTTGGGCTTCTTGGTGCCCTCCTACTCAATTGGTCAAATCATGCAAAGATACACCATGTCTCCTTGCTTTACTGACTTCTCCACTTGCTTGACACTGCAGGTTAGGATGTGAGGCATGATATGGTTAACCTAACAAGGTGGTACTTGGGTCGGCACTCTTGGTTGGCTTGTACTTGGTTTCATTGTTTTGGCATGAGACTCTAGGCTTATTCTCCTTTGTTTGCACTTTAATTTATGTTCTACTTGGTAATTGCATTCTTTCACAGGGTACTCTAATGCCTTCTCCTTGGGTATCTAGCATCATCTCATTAACTCCTTTTCCAAACATTGTGATGACATACTTGTAATAGAATTCTAGGCCCAATATGACTTCAAAATCGTCCATGGGAATGACTAAGAAGTTGAGTTTGGCTTTCCACTTTTTTGTTTCTACTCGTACTGCAAAGACTTGTTTCACCTCCTTGGGTTCTCCTTGTGCAAAAGTTACCGTTAATCCTTCTGGGGCCTTAGACAATTTTAGCCCATGTTTGGTTGCATAGTCTAGTGTGATGGCCCTTGTGTCCACCATAATAGCTTGATCCACCTTTACTAACTTTTCCCTTGATGTATAAGTGTTGGACTACTACTACATGGGCCACCATGCATTGGGGACGAGCATTGGGCTTCCCTCACTTCCATTGGGGATTTCTTGGATGCGCAGGGGTTGTGGTTCCTCTCCTCCATATGCACTAGTGGCAGCCACTCTAGACCTACTTGACGAGGCTGTTCATCCATGGGGCATCTATTTTGATAGTGGGATCCTCCGCATTTGAAACATCTAATCCTTGTGGTTGGGCCTTGGGGTCTCCACCATGATATATTTGATCCTGTAAGCCCATATGATGCCCTCGGAGTGGTCTGTAGTGGTTACCCCCCCATCTACCAACTACTCCTCTTAGGACTAAGACAAATTGTGATACGGTTGGGGTTATGCTTAAGGTTTGACTCCATGTCTCTGGGAATGGTCCTCTAAGGGTATTAGGTCTCGAGGTCCAAGAGTTGTTGTTGAGGTTGGTGTTGAATCTAATATGATTCCCTTGGGCTATCCTCCTCCCTTTTAGCTCAACTAGTCTTTTAGCTGTCCTCATGGCCTCAGCTAAATTGGTTGGCTCTTGTCTCTCTACATCTTTTCTAGCCCATTCTTGCATACCAAATAAGAATCCATGTAGCTTAGTGTCAATGTCCTTGTTGGGTAACTGTAGCCATTGAGGATTGAAATAACTTGATTTTTTGGTTGATTTTTGTTGTTTTTGAGGACTGAATGGTTGATTTTTTATGGATTTTATATGATTTTTAGTTGTTTTGAAAGTGTTTGAGAGTATTTTTGATGAGATTGATTATGTTTTGGAAGGTCAGACATGTTTTGTTGATGTCATGTTAATGTCCGATTGTGCCTGTTTGAGTCTGTTGACCTTCTATTTTGCTATGTTTTTCTTCTGTATGAAGGGAGAGAATAAGAATTGATAAAGTTTGAGAGTTTTTGGAAGCTTGTTGATTGATTTTTGATGGTTTGGAATGGATTTAGTTGAGCTAAATGCTTTCTGATGCCTTTTGTTAACCCTCTGTTGACCGTCTATAGAGCCTTTGCCTCTGTTCTGTTCTGTATGCCTCAGTAAGTGTGATATGGGATGAATGTGTAGCTTGGAAAAATTTTCCAATCTTGGAAAGAGATAAATATAAGTTTAAATTATCTTAAAGAATTTGAAGAAGTAGCTATTGAAGACTTAAAGTAAAGATTGAAGTGAAGTGACAGTAGTGAGCTCTCAAAAGACATGGTAGTGCTCCTGGAGAGCTATGATGAGAGAGAGAGAGAGAGAGAGAGAGAGAGAGAGAGAGAGAGAGAGAGAGAGAGAGAGAGAGAGAGAGAGAGAGAGAGAGAGAGAGAGAGAGAGAGAGAGAGAGAGAGAGAGAGAGAGAGAGAGAGAGAGAGAGAGTCACAATGTGTGATCAGCCTTTCCTTTATTCATTTGTTACTAAAAGAATAAAGAATAAAGTGACAGTGACGAGCACCCGTTGCTTGCAGTGTATAGGCGTAGGTATTGCCAATGTAGTAATACACAGGTGGCTAGGCGAAGGTGCCTTTACCCCCAACTACCTCTTACTTAAAGGAGAATTTTCCCTAGTGATGAGTGAAAAAGAAAAAGAAAAGATAGTACAACATGTACACATGTACAACAGGATGAGGAAAGACATCATCTCATTCCACACCCATCAATCTCCTAAGAAAGACAAAGTGCTCAGTAGAGAGGCTTTTGGTGAGTAGATCTACATGATTCTAGTCAGTCGAGATCTTGACAAGGTCAATAGACTTGTCCTCAATGACCCCACATATGAAGTAATACCTCACCTCAATGTGTTTCGCCTTCACATGGAAGATTGGATTCTTGGCTAACTAAATAGCACTCATAGAATCCAAATGTAGTGTAGGGATAGTATCAATACCAAGGACATGAACCAAAAAGCCTAACCATATGGCCTCCTTGCAAGCCTCAGTGGCTGCAACATACTCGACCTCAGTGGTGGAAAGAGCTGTACGCTTCTGCACCATGGACATCCAAGAGACAGCACCTCTAGCATAGGTGAATACATAGCTAGAAGTGGACTTTCTACTATCTGCATGTCCTGCATAATCAGAGTCAATGTACCCCATGACTCTTGTATTCGGGCTGCCATACACATATCTACAGTGCCATTCAGGCACCTCATGATACCCTTCACAACATCCCAATGCTTCTTGCTAGGTGTAGCCATATAGCGTGCCACAACACAATTGCAAAGGCAATATCTGGACGAGTAGCCATCATGGCATACATAAGATTGCCCACTACAGATGCATAGGGAATCTTGGCCATCTTGGCCCTATGCTCATCTATCTACAAACAATCGGCTTGTGATACCTTCACATAAGAAGGCAATGGACAATGAATAGGCTTCACATCCTGCATGTGGAAGTGCTCAAGGCTTTATGAATGTACCCCTTTGTGACAAGTAGAGGAGTCCCCGATGCCAATCGCGTCTAATGCGCATACCAAGTATGTGAGAGGCATGTCCCAGATCCTTCATCTCAAAGATCTTCTTCAACTGAGCATTAAGAGAATCTAGCTCATCATGGTTTTTCCCTCCTAATAGTATGTCATCCACATAGAGTACCAAAATAAGCAAAGATCCATCACATGCTTTCTTCGTGTATAAGCACAACTCCATTGCAGTATGGCTGTAGTGCTTTGATTACATAAAAGCATCAAACTTATGGTACCATTCCCTAGGTGCCTGCTTTAAGCCATAAATACTTTTCTTCAATCTGCATACTAGGTGCTCCCTACCAGGCTCTACAAAGACCTTAGACCACTCCATGTAAATCTCATCATGCAAATCCCCATGTAAAAATACCGTCTTGATATCCATTTGGTACAAGCTGCGCGATTAAGGCCAAACCAAGTGAAGGGTGGTCATCTTAACCACATAAGAAAAAAATTCATCAAAGTCAACTCCATGCTCATGTTTAAAATCCTTAGCGACGAGTTTTGCCTTATAAGTCGGCTTGGGGTGTCCAGGGGTACTCTTCAACTTGTACATCCATTTGCACGGCATAACCTTCTTGCCACCACTAGGCAAGGAAACCAAATCCCAATTCTCATTCTTATACAAGGAGTCTATCTCAGACTGCATAGCCCTCTCCCAGGAGTGACTGGCACCCCTACACATAGCCTCATCATAAGTGAAAGACTCTCTTGTATCTGTAACCAAGATATAATGCATCGAGGGATGAAATCTATCAGGAGGGCGTCTATCTCTAGTAGAACACCACATTGCAGGGTCTATTGCTAGCTCAACATTCTGTCCAATACCCTAGCCATGAGCACCTACTACTACTGGTTGTCTACCTGGATGTATGGGAGCTCATGGCTCCTTGTGAAATATAACCCTACATATCTCCACTATTTTCTCAAGCTGCCTATGCATCTTGTCTTCATGGAAGTCTACATCATGGTGGCTGCGGATGACTTTCCTCGCCTGCGGATCCCATAGACGATAACCCATCTTTGCTGCATCTCCATAGCCAAGGAATATGTATTTAACACTCTTAGGATCCAGCTTGTTACGCTTGTCCTTGGGCACATTGCAAAACACCTCACATCCAAAGACACGTAAATACGCATAAGAGGGAGGCTTTCGTGTCCATACCTCCTTTGCAACCTGGAAATCAATGGCACTACAAGGTGATCTATTAATGATATGCACGACAGTCATAACTGCCTTAGCTCAAAAGTGCTGGGGTAGGCCTGCATGGCTAAGCATACTGTGAACCCTCTCCTGGATGGTTCTATTCTTCTGCTCAGTCTACTATTCTAGGGAGGGGTGTATGGGGCGATCAACTGACGCTTAATATCCCTCTCATCACATAAATTCTCAAAAGCACATGAGACATACTCACCCCCATTATCTGTCCTTAGGCATTTCAGCCTATGTCCAAAATGGTTTTCTACCAAAGCAAGCCATCTCTGAAAAACTGCCAATACATTAGACTTCTGCTTTATGGGATAAGCCCATACTTTATGTGAAAAATCATATATGAAAGTAACAAAATAATTCGCACCACCCATAGATTGACAGGGCATGGATCCACAGACATCAGAATAAACCAAAGCCTAAGGGCTCACTCATGCATGGCATACCAAACTTCTTATGCATAGACCTAGTCTACATGCCATAAAGACAATGATCACAAGAATCAAAATGAGAATAGTCAAGGGGCAGTAAGTACTGCAAACTAGAAAGCATTTTCATTCCCTTAATGGACATGTGCCCCGAACGAGCATGCCAAAGAGACACATGAGGTAAAGACCCCATAGACAAAGCACGATCAATTGTAGATCCAGAAACAACTAAGGGATAGAGGTTGCCAGCCTTGGCACCTCTTGCAAGCACAAGCCTGCTATGAGTAATATTCCATGTAGAGTCTCCAAAAGATATATAATATAATACATCATCAAGTTGTCCAGTGGACATGAGACTACGTGTCAATGCAGGTACATGACGTACATCGTGCATAACAAAACTGCTGCCAGAAGGAAATTGTAGCCTAACATCACCAATGCTGGTAATCTCAAGAGACCTTTCATGACCCAAGCGCACAGAACCCAAAACAGAATTGTATGAATGGAACCACTCTCGGCAAGGTGTCACATGAAAGGATGCACCTGAGTCCAAGAGCCAACACTGTGCATACATAGAATGTATCTGTGTCATTTGCGAAGCACTAGATGAAGCCGCTATAAAGATATAATCCCCATCACTATCCTTGAGCTGCATAACATTGATCTCTTCAATTCTAACACTTGACTTAGTAGGTACTATGTTGTGATTGTAAGACTTTTTGTGCACTTTCTCTTTCCCCTTGTCTTTGTGCCTTTCATTGTGCAATTCATGACATTGTGGCCTTATGTGGCCTTTCTTCCCACAATGATGACGAGTCAGATTTGCATTTCTCCCACGAGACTTACTACATGACTTGCCACACGACTTGGATCGAGATTTTTGCAAATCCTGTCCACAACCATTAGCACGGTCATTCTTTGCATTTCCATCATGTCGGTCTCTAACTATCAAAGCGTGAGATACACGAGAGGCATCCAAATTCTTATCTTTTATCTCTTTCTGCATAAGATAACTCTCAACATCTGATAGCTTCAGAGTAGTGGTAGAAGCTCATGAGGCAGTGTGAAATACATCCCAAGACTCATTAAGGGTTCCAAGCAAGAACAATGGAGTGATATCCTCGTTAAAATAAATGCCCTGTGAAACCAAGTTCTTAAGAATAGCATGAAACTGGCTCAGATGAGCTGACATAGTCACATTCTCTTTCATGCAGAGATCCATAAGCTGTTTCAGCCAATACATTTGACTTACATGACTTTGCTTGTCATAGAGGTTCTTGATCTTATCCCAAAGCTGCCAAGCACTCTGTGCTTCCTCAACCACATTGTAATGCACATGTTCAGTGAGAGACAAGATGAGGGTGGACTCATTAAGCTCCATCCATTTGTCATTAGTCATAGTTTTAGGCTGCTCTCCACTCAACCTTAGTGGCTTTATTTGTGATTTCTGCACCAATACTTGCCAAATTTGGCTCTTCCAATAGGCATAATTCATACCATCAAGCTTAATGATGTTGAATATAGCACTGTCAGTGGAAGAAGATGCCATATTGCAAGCTGAAATAGTGCAGACAGTTCAAAATTGCTTGTTGTAAACTATAGAAAATGACAAAAAAACCATAAAAACCAAGGCAAAATGGCGAGAAACGAGTATTTAATGATGCTTTCTACCAAGTACTATCAAAAGTACATCAAACAAGGATGATTCAGCATGAAAAATACATCACAGTCCAGAGATATATGCTTGTTGTAATAATTTGCAGCAATGTATAATGAGAGTTGACAGTAGGCCAAAAAAAATAAATCCAAGTCAACCATAGACTATCAATGCAAAACCAACATCAAGTGAGCATCAACAAGCATGTAATAGTCAAACTGACATGAAACAACACCCAAGCATGTTAGACAAAATCCGTCAGTAAAGTCAGTACACCCTCAATTAGGGCGAAATGTACATACCACTACCAAGACCTGACACAAGTCGATGTTTGCTTAGTGAATACAAAGCCGAATCAGCTCAATTACATCTACATAGACCAAGGCATATCAACCATGCATCATCCACAAGGAGATCTCGGTTTCAAAGATCCAAAAGCTCAAGTACATAACCCACGTGCTCAATGTCTGATAAGCATACAAAGACACTTTTACTGGCACAAAAGCCATAAGTGTCAAGCAAATAAGCTCAAACACAACATGTAAGAGCACCAGTGAACAGAGTATCTAAGATCATACATTAGTAAGACATCCAGAGCATATGAGCACTCAAGTATCTAATGATAGCATCCAATGTCATGAAGACAATCCCAATCAATCTCTAACGCGAGCCAAAGCAAGACTAAAAAATAAGCTCTAGAGTATCCAAAGTCAAGCCCAAATGAAACTCCAATAGCATTCAAGTCCAAACAATGTAACTAGCATGTGTAGGTGACATATGCATCAAGCATGTCAAAGGTGGTCAAGCATAGACCAATACATGCCAAAGTACATCCAATGGAGCTCAAGCTCAACAATACATCCGGGAGAATCAAGCATGTCAAAGGTGGTCAAGCATAGACTAATACATGCCAAAGTACATCCAGTGGAGCTCAAGCTCAACAATATATCCAGGAGTAATGTCAAGCTCTATGTCGACCCCAAAGCATCAATACATCATGCAAAGCTTCCGAGACATAACTCGATTGCAATAGGTATAAGAAACCTTTAACAAAACCACTTCGCCTTGATGTTTCCAGCATACATTCACTACATAAAATCAAGTATTTTTCAGCTCAAGATCAGCGCAAAATGATGGCAAATCAGTAGGCATACATTCCTTAAACATCCAGTATCAACCATAGGCATTCGGGCATCAAATAGCCAATGCTATCCAAGCATAAACATAAAGTGATGATATAACACTGCTTGTGGCTGCCTGTGGACTATGAAAAACAGTCTTGGATTGAGCTCAATTAGTCCACAAATCAATGCCAATGATAAACCACCAATGCAAAGCATCAAGGGGGTTTTTTCGAGTGCCAAATGAAGTGTTTTCAAGCTGCCAATGAGTGCCAAGGGAGGGCTGAAGTAAAAAACAAAATTTTGTAGGTCTTCAAGCTGGCGCAAACATGGTTGATGTTGCTGGGTATGTTCTTGGTCCACATGGCATTAATGGGGTGGAAGGGGGGCTCAAGTAGAGCCTAAAGAAGGCCTACACAAAGCCTTGTCAAGTCTAATCAGATAGGAGCCAAGATATGAAATGGGGGAGCTCCAATGGTGTGCCCCTTCCTGATGTACCTTGCAAACTGAAATGGGGGAGCTCCAATGGTTGGAGCTATGGCTGCCCCTTCCTGATGTGCCCTGCAAACTGAAATAAACACTCAAAAGAATGCTTCAATACCTCTAAAGGAATGTCGTGAGGGTGCCCAAATGGGTCGGGTAGGTGCTCGAGAAGCGGGGGAGCAGAGCTCAAAGGAGCCGGATATAACTGTCGAGAGAATGCACCAATGGTGTAGAGATTCAATGGGATGCTGATGGAGTCATGAACCATGGTCGAGTACCACTTGAAAGATGAGAAGGATCGAAGCTTGTATAGGAGAACTATGGCAGGAGAGCAAGAGTAAGAGAGAGAGAGACTCACAATGTGGGAACTCCAACAGTCACATTGTGTGATCACCTTCCCTTTATTCATATGTCACTAAAAGAATAAAGAATAAAGTGATGGTGACGGGCGCCTGCTGCCTGCCGCCTGCCGCCTGCAGTGTGCAAGCATGGGTACTGTCAGTATAGTAATACATAGGCGGCTAGGCAGAGTCACCTTTACCTCCAATGGTACCTCCTCAAGGAGAAGAAGCATAGATGTTTCCACTCCTGGAGGAAAGAGGAAAGATAAAAGTGTGTGTTGCTCCATTCCCTTGCCCATTGGAGAAGCATGCGGATCTTATCAAAGAATATGAGTTGGTCAAAGACTAGACACCTTTAAACCTAAACTAATATTCCGACAGTTGTTGTTGATGTTGTTTCCTAGTTGTTGAAAGAAATTCAAAAGCATACTGACAAGAAGAAGAGACCTAAGGATTTCTCCCTCAACAGCAACCAAGCCTAACAAAGCCTTAGAGCCTGTGAAGAAAGTGGATGTGGCTAATGCCTTCTTGGATATCCTAGAGTCCCAAAGATTGGCATGTGGATTGAAGGATGCTTTATAGCATATGTATTGATTGATGGAGGCTCATCGGTCAACATAATGACAGATGGGACCATGAAGGATCTAGGCTTGTAAGGAATGTAGCCTACAGAGTGGCTTATCAGATTGGCAAACCAGAGTAGAATTAAGCCTTTGGGCATTCTCGCGTATGTGAAGACAACCCTTGCAGGAAGAGATTATTGGCTGACATATCTGGTGGTCAAACCAAATTCCTGCGCGACCTCATACCATCTACTGCTAGGAAGACCTTGGCTTTTTGAAGCAAGAGCAAGGATGAATTCGTTCAAAGGAACCCTAACCCTAGGCAAAGGACCCAACAAAGTGGTGTTGAAGTTGTATGGATCACAAAAAGGCAATGGATTCACTTCTATCAAAGTCGTAACAGACTCCTCCAATGAAGTAACAAATGGCATATTAGGAGACGAAGAAGACGTCAAAAAGATCTTTCCCAAGAAAACAAAGGCACAGTCCCTGATAGTGGGCACTGCAAGCCAACTCCCAAAGGAAGCAAAGTCTTTGTTAATGGGTGAATACCCCTTGCCTGAACCAAAATTGACTTCTGAAATCACCTCTAACAGTGAGATAGAAGCATGAATGTACTGCTCTCCCTGTTACATGGCCATAACAGAGACGATAGAGCTAGAGACAAAGCCAGAGATAGAGACAAATGCAGAAGCAGAAGCAGAGGACATAATAGAGAGTCTATTCTTCTCTCACAGAACCCCCATAGAGGCAGAAACAAAATATGAAGAGGACAAAGATGCTAATGTAGAAAAAGAGTATGAAAGTGAGCTAGAAAAGTCTATCCTACTCGTAGAAGGTAGAGATGAGGATGAAGTTTCAAAAGCCTTAGAAGTAGAAGATCCTTTGCTGTTCGACAGAATGACTATGGTATCCTTTGGACTGATTAATGAGTCACATCATAGGCAAAATATCCATAAGAAATGAATTAAGAAGAATAAGCCTTCCTTCAGCACTGGTTCTTGCCGCTCTAATTCACCCCTCTCACGAGAAGATAATGACAATGCACCTTGTCAACAACCACTAGTTTAGTAGCAGAACACAGAAGGTTCTTGTTATGTGATGTTCTTGGATGCATTCTTGGAAGAAAAATCCTCAAGCCAAGAAGTAACTCATCCCCAAATCAAACCTGAAACTGCAATGATACCCTTTCAACTTCCCACGGAGCAAGTTAAGTCTCCAATGACAGAGGAAGTTGGTTCTAGTGAATCATTAGAAGAGGACACTACTCTCTTGAAGGAGTAGTGGATCTGTACCCAGAAGCCATCCATGGGACATTCATCCATGAAGTGGAAGGTGAAAAGCAATTAACTTTCATGGATGCTGAGGGTACCGAACATCTCCTGAAGGTGGGTATAAATCTTTCAGAAGAAGAGCTATTGGCCATGTGTCATCTACTAAAAGAGAACTTGGACATGTTTGCATGGTTGTACAAAGATCTGAAGGGGATTGATCCCATGTTGTGTCAAATGACACATCGAACTAGAGCTTGATGCCAAGCCAGTGAGGCAAAGATAGAGGCACCTAAATCCAAATTACTCTGTAGTAATGAAGGTCGAATTACTAAAGCTCCTTGAAGTTGAGTTTATCTATCTAGTGGCCAATAGTGAATGGGTTTCACTTATCGTGGTAGTACCCAAGAAGAATGAAAAGTTGCGAATATGTGTGGACTTTCAAAAGCTGAATTCCAAGACGAAGAAGGATCATTTCCCTATTTCTTTCACAGACCAACTGTTAAACACAGTGGCAGGCCATGAGCTTTATTCTCTCTTGGATGGATTTAATGGATATAATCAAGTCTAGATTGTAGAAGAAGATCAATCCAAAACAACCTTCACAACAGAATGGGGAACCTGTGCTTATAGAGTAATGTCGTTTGGGCTTTGTAACACCCCTAGTACCTTCCAACGAGTGATGATGACTGCATTCCAAAACCATCAATGCATATATGAGGATTACCAAATAGAGCAAGAGTGGGATGAGGAGGTATATCGGAGATGCCCTATTTTCCTCGACTATCTAGAAGGTGAATACCCCTCCAATGAGAAGGGTTTGTACAAAAAATACTCAAGGAAAAAACAAACACAAGAGACACAAGTAGGAGGCCACTCATCACTAACTGATGTATCTCTTCTTTTTTAGTCACTTCCAATTGGTTTATTTATTATATTTAAAAAAGAAAAAAAGAAGGAAAAAAGAAAAAGAAAAGAAAAGCACATTGCACCCTCACTAGACCTAGGGCAACACCCTAACCCACTCCTCCATATCACAATCTCATGGCATAGCTAGGTCAGGATAACTTGGGCATGCTTGAATGTCTTGTCACCCTGAGAATAGCACTGCACCAAAACTTCACTCCAAGTGGGTCCTTAAGTATGGGACAACCTTTCGTGTTTACTTGGATTTCATCCCAACTCCTAGTAGCCTAATCTGTGAGCATTGGGGACACCTTGTTATACGGTTGAGATGTACTCATACAAACATATACTTAGAGAATATCTAGGAAGATAATATCTAGATATTTAGGAGAACTAGATAAGATAGATGTAGAATATGTGGAGGATATTTCACTAAGAAGACCCACCATATCCACACCTTTATTATATATATGTGTGTACTCTCACTTATTCCAATGTAACTGTGTAAGCAAGTGTGCATTACAAGTGTGTGGTTCCTTCTCCATCTCATTGTCTCATTGTCTCTCTCTGTTTCTCTCACCATCACTTTCACTACATGGTATCAAAGCACACCAAGCTCTTGAAGGCCTAGGTTATTAGCTTCTAGCTTTTTTCTACTCATTAATCCTTAGATTTATTTCTTGCATGCAATCCAAATCAATTGCTTTGTGTGTAAATTGGTAGGATTTAAATCCATGTCAAGGTAAAATAACCTTATCCACATGCACCTTATCCTAATTATCTTGAACTTATTTTATTCTGTCCACCTGCTTCTTATCTATTCTTATCATCTTCACCTATTCTTATCATATTCATTATCACCTCTCCTTAAGAGAGAGAAAGATATTTGTCCTCTTTATCATTATTATCATCTTTGAAAACTTATCTAATTCTTCACCAACTCTCTTTCTTTTTTGTCTCACCTACAACCTCTCTATTATTCCCATCATTTTCTATTTCTCTCCCTTCCACCTACCTTCTTAATTTTATATTATCTCATTCCTTATTAAGAAGAGATTATATGTTCATCACCTCTTCATTATCCTTGGAATCCTCTTAGCTTCTAGCTACTATCTTGCATATTATCCTATCACCTAGTCACTTACTTTATTGAGAGAGAGAGAGAGAGAGAGAGAGAGAGAGAGAGAGAGAGAGAGAGAGAGAGAGAGAGAGAGAGAGAGACCATTCAACACTACATTCGGGCCCTCTAGCTGCAAGGACAATCTTAGTACCAATCCAGCTCAATAAGTCAACTTGTCATCAACATAGCAATCTCAGGACAACAACAACTCCCACCATATTTGGTGCTATAACCTCTTGGTTAACGACTTCAACCCCACTTAGCACCATCACAACATACTCAGCTCCACATGCGGCCTACTCAATGGCAGCCATTTAGTGACACTCATTGTTAGGCAGATTTGACGGCCTTACAATTGTGCCATCCACGTGAACTAGCAAGCCAACTTTCTCAAGCACCTTGCATGAAGTGTATAGTCAATGGCATCTATCACGATAGAATCAACATCTATATTGGCGGCTCCATCAAGGCTTAGTGATAAAAATGACGCTAACTACTAGATATAAGCTTTTTAGCTTATATTTTAATCAATCTATTCTAATCTTAATACTTTTTAAGCCCCCATTCATACCCCACAAGGCCTCTTAAGCCCTATCCAAGTCTTGTTCACATAAAGAAACATTGTTTGTATAAAACACTTGATTTGAGGGCTCCAATCCATCAACAAGCTTTTGCAAGGAATTGGTCTCAAGGAGAACTCCCAAAAGAGTGCAACATGAAGTCAACATATGACAAGCTTTTGTAACCAGAAGAGCACATGACCAAGAGAAGATCAAGTTCATGAGCTACATGCATAGGATAGTTACCAACACTATTATTGGCCATCAAGAGTATTCAGTTCCTATCTATTTCTCTTCACAAATTCAATATCTCTTATCTCTATCACGAAACCCCTTATCTTCTTCTCTATCATAGTATCCACCAACCATTCCACTATCTCAATCCCTACCAAATTTCGTATTGATATGTGTAGAGGGAGCTCACGCTCAACCGCCAAGACCCACAGACTGCTTATTTCGTTCAAGCATTTCAAGCAAGCACCTATGGCTATCTCTCACCTAGCCGGCGCGCCTTCGATCCTACCGGGGTGTAGTGAGCTTACCTTCATGCCCGAATGAGTTGCCTCCTCCCTCAAGCACACCGGTAGCTCCACGATTCTTGATGCAAGTCAAGCATCCTCAAGCCTCCACCTCCAAGCTCCATCCTCCATAGCCACGTGCGAGACAAGAGAAGAAGAAGAATAAGAAGAAGAAGAAGAAGAAGAAGGTAGAGAGCTTCACCTTCTTGATCCCTCATCCTCACATAGTCACTTCCTTGCACTCTCATACTCCCTCTCTCAAGCACACACAAGCAATCAAAGAGAAGAGAAGAAGAAGAGTCTCTTGCTGCCACACACCAAAGAATGAGCTCTCATTCACTTTTTGAACTTTATATACATGTCCTAAAATCCCATAGGCACCCATCCCCTTTTTTTCATAACCAGCCATTATGGCAAGGTCAATTTTCCCATTCCCTTTTACTTAGCATGTTTCTTTAGTTTATGCCAGTCTACCTTTATTTTCACAAGAGAGAGCCTGGTGCTCTTTTACAAAAATTTTGGGGTGCCCTTCACTTAAAAATGCACTTTTGCCTTTAGCTTGATTTTAGAGGCTATACTTGCGCCCTTGCTTGTTCTCTGTCTGCTTCTTCCATTGCCTCTGTATTTTACTTATTTTTCTTCCCATCTCGAGTTGGGGTTAACATTACCCCCCTCCTAGTATAGTGCCAGTCCCATGGCATTGATGTGGAGTGGTAGAAGGAGGGATGGGTGTAGCCGGGGTGACTTTTTTGAGTGTGTATACAAGCCCTTGCGGGGGTTGGTGTTGGGTGGACTGGCCCTTGAAATCAGAGTTGAAGTTGGGATGGGTTCCTCTTTGTTGTTGGTTGTGAGGGGATTTGTCCTTTGAAATTGAATATCATGTTGGACAAATCCTTGCATGGAGAGAGGTTGATGGGCGGGATCCATCTTTAAAATTGAATATGGCGTTGGACGGGATCCCTACATAGAGAGAGGCTAAAGGGCAGATCCATCTTTAAAATTGAATATGGTGTTGGACGGATCCCTACATTTGGCCCTCCATGGTTGCTTTCTCTTGCATTATTCCAAATGAGCTTCTTCATTTACTTTTTGATTGGGGCTGCCTTGGTCTGCTTCCACCTTGTTTCACCTGCATGGTGACATTGTCTCATGAGATGATCCCATTTCTAAGTTGGTGCTAGTTCCATGACACTTGCAATTTTGAGCTGGTGAAGCTTCGATGAGAAAGGGTAGACGTGTGAGTCGATGTTGATGGGATCTCAAGGAAATTGGGCTTTGAAAGAAATGGATCATTTGGTTAAGGTGGGGGAGGTCAGGAGCACCTTGCATTGATGATAGGGCCTCCGAAGCTGGTGGGTGGGGCTTTTGGTTGTACCTGAAAAGAAAAGCAGATACACTGCTTGAGGTGTGCTTGGTTTTTCGTATGGTACATTGTGCTCGTGCTAGTGGGACTGAGAGTTGGGTCAAGGTGTTGTTCTTCACTTGAGGACCTAGTTTGTTCATAAGGGAGGTGGAGTACATGTAGCTTAGGGGGTGACAAGTCTAGGTGAGTGTTACCTCCCTAGGTATGTCCTACCCTTGATATGCCCTAAGTGTGAAATGGGGGATCAAAATGAAACTAGGGGGTTAGGGATGGAGCCAGCCGACAAAAGCCACGAGACGCACCTAGCTTGAGAACCCCTAGGTGCAGTTACTGTGGCCTATATGGGGTAGACTGCTGTTCGTTGTGGTTTGTTTGCTTTTCATCTTTGCTTTCTTTTTCTTTCTTACTTTCGTGCTCTTTCATGTTCTTTTACTTTTCTTTTCTTTTCTTTTTAATTTTTTTGGGCTTTTTAAAAAATTACATAGGTAAGATGAGAGCTAAGCTTCGTCGTCCGAGTGGGGTGGAGAAGGGGGCCTAAGAGACTTATTTAGGAATTGCTGACTCTGCAAGTATCCCTTGAGGTTCATACAGACTTCTAGAGTGGTGGTAGAGAGAAATGGATGATTGCAATGCGTAAAGCGACTATCATTCATATATTCTAGAAGAGATAAACAAAACGAGGGGAGGAAAGTGCCACACATTATTAGTCGAGCCATGGTGCAACTATCTATGGCGTTGGAATCAAAGAAAAAAGGGTGGAAGGTTGCGTTCTTGTGGGGTGGGATTTTTCCTAAGTAGGATCCTAAGTAGCCTAAGGTAATTGCAGGTAGTAATGAATGCAGCATCAAGGCATGAGGAGAATTCATCTACAAAACAGATAGTAGAGTCACCTAGATTTTCTTGGGTGAAGCTAAGGACCTCCTCTGGCATGGTACAATTTGCATTGTAGATCACGGGGAAGTCATACCGGCCCTGGACATTGGGGTCAAAATCAACTCCCATTCTTCAAGGGTATGGCATGAATATACGATTGTTGTGCTCAAATGGGAGGGTGTTGCAGAATGCCACCCAAGTGCCCATATTTATGTCATAGAGGTGCCTTCTCCATGTAGGCTGGCACTTGTAGCCCGGCACTAATCTCGGGACCTCAAAAAAATTTTCCTGTCAAAACTCTACATTCTTTGTACCCTAGAGGGTGGGGTTCTGCTCTCTCTTCGTCAGCTGTTTTTACGTGAGCCTGCTTCCAATGTTGATTACCTCTTTCACAACCTTGATCAGTAAAACCCTACGCAAGTTAGCTGGGAATTAGAAGTTTAGGTCGAAGGGGTTTCTGGAGGTCTCCTATTGTTCCTAGATCACCAAATTAGCATGGAAACTTGCTGGGACAATAACTTGGCGCTGGGTGGAATAGGCATGGGCGACACTTGTATCGGTTTGGCATTCAGTCTTCTTCTTGCTTCCTCCACCATCAGTTTTCTTTTTTCCTTGAGTACGGCCCTTCTTTCTTCGGAGGTGTCCACCTATTGTTGGTCTTTTTCCCTTGAGAGGACGATATCTTTCAAGGATATGATAATGATTCTCTTGACTTAAGTGCCATCTCTAAAGTATGTTATGTTTTCTACACAAGCCTTCTTTCATCAAGACTCGACAGACTCTTCTTTAAAAGGAATTAGCCTTGCTTGTCTTGGAACATGATAGACATCTTAAAGAGATGGGAGCCAATGGATCTAGCTCTATTAGAGATTTTGTTGCACATACAAGAGGGGACAATAAGAATGGACACAAGAAGGCAAATAACAAGAAACAAGATGACAAGAAGGATAAAAAGAAGTCTAAACCCAAGTGTCCAAACTATGGGAATGGCACTCATCTTGAGAAGAATTGTTGGTAGAAGTACCTCCATTTGAAGCTGATGGGATGGTTTGAAGGACTCAAAGGCTACCCTCACTACACTCAAGGGCTATCCCCCCTTTCCCCCCCCCCCCCCCCCAACACACACTATAGAGTGTACTATTTGAGGTGGTAGATACCCTTCTTGCTTCCTCCACTAAGAAGAAGCCATTACTTGCTAACAGTAGGGTCACTTCCCATATGACTTACCATTTTAGGATCTTCATTCCAAGGGGATTCAGTTACCATTGGTGACAATTCTTATGTGCTAGTGCATAGAGTGGGGACCATTGCCCTTTTGCCCAATCATCAGGACTCTTAAGCCAAAGTCCTATATGTTCTAGATTTGGACTTTAAACCTTAGTGCATGGTTTGATGTAGTTAGGTATCAGTACTTTACCCAAAATGCTAGAACTATTGAGGACTCTTCTAAAATTTCTATTCTTTGGACATGTACTTAGGAGAGTAGTATTTACAAGCTCACAACTCTTGTTGCATGGATGTCTCATAAGCTTGGGCTCATTTGACATGCTCATTATGGACACCTCAATTTCACATAATACACAAGACTTCTTGGAAGAACTTAGTGGAGGGTCTCATTGATTTCCCTCCTATTCACACCTTAGGCCCTAGTTGCTTATTACGAGGCAAGCAACATAAGCAGCTTTATCCATGACTTGCTTCACATAGGGCTACTACACCTCTAGATTTGGTTCACACCGACTTATGTGGACCTATGGGCATTGTCTCCTTTGGGAAGCCAAGTATTTGGTGTTGATTATTGATGATTTCAGAAAACATGTGTGGCCATACTTCTTGGCATACAAGAGTGCAACGTACTCCAAATTTTGTGAGTGGAAGTTGTTTGCTAAAATTTGGAGTTTACATGCTAGCCATTCAAATGGAGTATTCCCATCCAAACTCACCCCATCAGAGAATGGTATGGTGAAGCGTGCCAATTAGATTATGCTTGAGATGGCCCAAGAGCATCGAAGTTTATCTTGCTCCCTTTGGCATGAGGTGGTTGCTATAAATATGCATATAGGCAGCCATTCTCCAACTTGTGCATTGCAAGATAGGACTCATCGAGTCTTTCTACTCCATCCCCATCCCCTCAAGTGTCTTTTGGGGGGACATGAACCATTTGAGGAGAAGCCCTCTTCATCTAATGAGGAAGAGATACCTTTACCTAGTGAGGGGGAGTCCCTTTCCAAACAAGTGTTTTACAAGTACCAAAGTCCTCTCAATCTCCCTGTAGCAAGATGAGCCTATCACCATTCCTTGGTGGTGTTGAGCAACAACTCATGAAGGATACAAGTGCTCTTCACTGTCCTGAAACCCCTTCAAGCCCATGTAGGTTAACAAATATATGAGCTTAGCGGGATATATGGCATTGTGCTATGCAAGAAGAGCTCAATTTCATCCAAAAAAATCAAACTTGGGATTTGGTTCCACATCCACGAAAGTGGAAGGTGATTGGTGTGAAGTGGGTCTTTAAGACTAAGTACTTGGCTAATGGATCCTTGGACAAGCACAAAACTAGGCTTGTTGGGTTGCCGAGGGATTTGTGTAAAGGGTCGGATTAGATTATTTTGAGATTTCTGCACCTATGGCTCAGATGTCTACTATTCAAGCTATCTTGGCTCTTGTAGCCTATCATCATTGGCATGTCTTTCATATAAATGTCAAGTCTGCCTTTCCAAAACAACATCCTAGAGGAGGAGATTTATCTGTCACTACCTCCTAGTTTCCTTGTGCAGGGAAAGGAGGATCATGTCTACAGATTGTGGAAGGCCCTCTTTGGCCTAAAGCTAGCTCTCCTAGGGCTTGAAACTAGAGGAGTGGTCAATGCTTCTTACAAAGTAGCTTATGTCGATCAAATCGCAATCCCAACCTTTATTACAAGGTTGTGGGTGATGTGTGTTTTACTCATCTTGTATGTGGATGCCTTGATTATCATAGGGAGTGACTCATAGGAGGTTGATTGGACTGGTGAGATCTTATGATAGGAGTTCAACATGTGGACCTAGGGATCCTTCACTTCATCTTTGGGTAGGAAATCTATTAGATGGCACAAGACTTCTTCATCTCCTAGTACGTGTACACCTGCAAGCTTCTTTCAAAGTTTGATATGGCCAAGTCGACCTATTTCTTGCCCCATGGACCCTGAGTCCAAATTAGTGGCAACCAAAGAACCCCTACTAGATGCTACATGTTACAAGAGCCTTATTGGCTCTTTGATCTAGCTTATACACACTAGACTGAATATTTCCTTTGTGGTGGCATTATTGTCTTCTTTAATGAAGACTCATACTCAGGCTCATTGCTGTGCCATTGTTCACATGTTGCACTATGTACAGACTCAATCTGATGGAATCATGTATGGAGAGAGGGCCATTCTTTCTGGATGGAGTGACTTGAATTGAACATGTGATGTGGAGTGGGACAATCCACTACAGGATATGCTTTATCCCTTAGATTAGGAGCTATCTCATGGAGCAATAAGAAACATCCTACCATTGCCATATCTTCTATGAAGGCAGAGTACCAAGCACTTTATTTTATAGCTATGGAAGTAGTTTGGCTTCACCGGTCCACACACAAGACCCACAACTATGCATGGATAACTAGAGTGCATTGGCTCTCGTAAAGAACCATGTGTCTCATGTTCGCATGAAGTACTTTGAGATTTAATATCATTATGTTTGAGATTGAATCATAGATTTTGAGTTAGAAATGGCCTATTATCCCATGGAGGAGAATGAACGAATCTCTTCATGAAGCCTTTGCCCAAAGCTTCCATGGTACATCACATGAGGTTGTTGGGTGCTCAGGCACTCCCAAGGTCTAAGAGGGGATATTAGCCTGCCATTTTAATTTTTCAATCTATCATCTCCTGGTGTTCTGAGCTCTATCAGGGTTTAATGAAGACATTGGATCTCTAACTGAGTTTTCCATTTAGTTTTGTGTGCATTTATTTTCCAAGTCAATATCAAGTATGTTCACACACTATATGCCAACCATTTTCTATGCCCTATTAGAGGCTATGAAGCATGTCTATTAGCATTTTGCTCCAAATGGCTCGAACAGCCCCAAACATGCCGCCATGTTAGTATTTTGTACTACATTAAATGTGGTCGAACAAGGTTCTTCAATCGAAAAGAAGAAGAATGAGAAAAAAAGTTAACCTGAAAATTATGGCACCACCCTTACAACGAGAAGATAGGTCACTAATGCAAAAGCACAAATCTCTACCCCCAAAATGGAGAAGAAGGGAAGCACTAAAATGGGAGAATACCGTGAAGCTAACCATCAAATGCAAATTGTGGAGAATGTCAAAGGGGGGTTGAAGAGGCCCAACTTCACCTTTAAAAATGTAGATTTGGTATTGGATCAAGATGCCATGAATGCACAAAAAGTTGATCCCAAACCACACTTTGTTGAGTGTTACTATGCTTGCCAATGCTTTGAAGAGAATGTGTTGGATTGCTCCCATCTTAGGAGGATGAATCTTTGCCTCCATCACAATGCAGCACGATGGCAATCATGCACATGAAGGTGAAGAGACGGAAGGGCGTGATATAGTGTCACATATGAAGGGAAGGAGGATGAAAAATACATGTTGCTACATGTGGTGGATCTCATGGTCATGCTTTGGCGAAGCATGAGACCACGTACACGTCTACATTCAAGGCCTATGGATGGCTTGAGTGGACCAGAATTCATAGCCAGTATCCTCAGGAGAAGGATACTTCCCGCCATATCCAACAACTTGCACTGATCTAAAATCATATGGGGACCGGACAAGAAATTACAATAGTAGGCCGTATAAATGTGAGAGTGCGCTGCGGAAGAAGGAATACGAACACGGAGGGAGAGAGAGATAGAAAGCAAAAAATAAGGAAGAGAAATCTACACTGACTGAAATGAATGCTGAATACAAACGAGAAGGAGGAAGGAGACTGATCAGTCCCTGCATGCAGCCCACATCGTCAGTGAGGGCACCAGATCAAGTAGATGATAATGGCAGCACCACCACGGGGGAGGAGTGTCGGAATCTGCAAGAAGACAAGTGATCAAGTGGGGAGGGGGGCTGCCTATAAATATGCAAAAGGAAAAACCTTAACCCTAACCCTAAAATGGGTGCAAACCCTAAAAATGCCCTAAAATGGGCGCCCCACATCAGTCACCAAAAAGTGGCCGGGCAACCAGTGGCTGCCCACTAAAAGAGGCCAAAAAGAAATACACATCCTAAGACAGCCAGTCAAGAGTGACTAGCCTCCCCCACCATAACATATGACAGACATGTCAGAGCTCCTAATGTCCTCGTCTGACTCAGACTGAGGCTCACAAGCAGGAGATGACAAGGCATGACAAACATGACTGCTAACACCCCCTCTCAAATCCTGGATGTGGCTGAAGGCCGAATAAGAAATAGATACTGGGGTGGCAAGAGGAATCCCAATGTCGATGAAGTCCGTCGATGTAGACTGCTGCTGAAGGAGCTCCTCACGATCCTGGGAACCCCCCTCTAAAACACTAGGGGCGAGGGAATCCACAGCCGCATCATCGAGATCGTCCCCCTTTGAAAGGGATGGGGGGTACGAGGGAACCACCGAAGGAGAAGGTGGGGGATGGGAAGGAACCTGTGGAATAGAAGGTGCACAAGCGGGAACAGGTGTAGCAATAGACTGCCGCGGAGGACCCTGCATCAAAGAAGGGGAATGGAGCCTGTAAAGCCCGCTCTCCTGCCAACCTGTAGATAAGACAACTCCTGTAAAAGAATCCTCAATAACAATGACATGCTCGGTGAAGATCACTCGTGTGCCAAGCCTCGTAAGGCCATAAATTGAGAGGAGGGGAAGGCCCAAATCCGGAACATGTAGGGCCTGTGAAAAGGAGCTCGAAGGTCGGTCGGTAAACAAAGGCAATGTGCCAACACCACTAATAGGCACCGATAAAATATCACCAACAGTGATTGAACCCTCTAATGGACGGAGATCCTGTAACAAATCACCTTGGGGAGTCATATGACTCGAAGCACCACTATCCACTAACCAAGGCTGCGCAGAAGACACTGCAGCCACGGAAGAAGGATCCTCCTCCAAAGCATGGATATGAAGGAACACTGACTCATGGGTAACAGCTGGTGGAGAGGTAGAAGAAGGCTCCGATGTAGATCCACCCTTCGCTCCCAGACGAAGGTGAGGGTACTTCTTCCAACATTTCTCCTCGGGATGTGTCTCTTTCCCACGATGTGGGCACTTCAGTTTCTCTGAATCTGAGTCAGAGCCTGAAAAACGGTCCTTCTTCTTAGCCTTTGACTTCTTCTTCTTCTTCTGTCCTCCCGAACCTGCAACAAAGGCTCTAGTGGAGTCGGATCCACTAGCACTGACCTCTCTGAGTCACTCGTCATGCTCCAAGACAAGCGGGGATAGCTCCTCCCATAGAAGCTGGGCACGGGTCCTCGAAGTAAGAAGGCTGGTGTAGAAGACATCAAACCGAGGCGATGGCAGCTGAGTCAAAAGAATCATAGCCATGTCTTCAGAAGATATCGTTCGACTGAGGGATGCAAGCTCATCCCTCATATCCTGTAATCTGTTGATGTGGTCCTTCATGGAAGGACTATTATCAATAGCAAGCATCTACAACTTCTTTTCGAGAGATATCCGGTGGGCAAACGTCTTCTGTTGATAGAAAGACGCGAGCTTTCTCCACACGTCTGCTGCAGTCTTCAACCTGTGAACATGAACAAGGACAGAATCCTGCAAACTCAGAAAGAGGAAAGATCTGGCTCTAGAATTGAGCCGATCCCATAAGACCGCACGATCCAGAGATGTCCGATCTACGGGATCCACCTTAGGCCGGGGAATAGGAATAGAAACAAGCTCCCAAAGATCGAAGGAGTCCAAGATACACTCCACCTTGCAGGACCATAGAGAAAAGTTGGAGCCATCCAACCGGTCCTCTTTGGGCAGCTAAGGAAATACGGGTACCTGGACAAGGGGTACAAAAGGATGCATCTTCAGCCCACGGGAAGGGGCTCACTGAGATACATGAATAGGAGGGGGACGGGAAAGAGGAATAGACTCCGGACGACGGTCCTCGTGATAGAAATCACGCCTCCGTTCAGATGAGTGTCGAGACAAAAGCTCGTCATCAGTGTCATCAAAGCCCGTAAACTGATGATAAGACATCTTTGATATCTGCAAACACCAAAACACAACAAGGGAAGGTTGCCGGTGCCGAAACACAAACACCAAAAGCTCCTTAGTTAGCCGCCTTGCACAAAACGCAAGGATGATGTCAAACGCAAGTGCTAACGATGCAATCACCACAGAAAAATAACCTTCTGCCTCAAAACGCAAGGAGAAATGAGGTCGCCAGCTTGGAGGAGTGCCGCCAGAGGTTGAACGCAGCCACAGAAGCTGAAAACACAGCTTGGTGGAGTGTCGCCCAACTAGAGGAGGGCCACCCAGGCTGAAAACGCAGATTTTGGGGATGATGCAGCAGCAAACGCAAAGATGTGACACCAAAACAGGCCGCCTTGATCAAGAAGATGGTGCAGAAGGTGACGCCTTTGTTGTTGGAGATGTCTTGACCAGCAAACGCAAGGTTGTGGGTGTTCTCCCGCGTAGATCTCAGCTCCATGTACTTTCCTTCGGCTCTGATACCATGTGAGAGTGCGCTACGGAAGAAGGAATACGAACACGGAGGGAGAGAGAGAGAGAGAGAGAGAAAGCAGAAAATAAGGAAGAGAAATCAGCACTGACTGAAATGAATGCTGAATACAAACGGGAAGGCAGAAAAAGACTGATCAGTCCCTACACGCAGCCCACAGCGTCAGTGAGGGCACCAGATAAGGCTGATGATGATGGCAGCACCACCATGGGGGAGGAGTGTCGGAATCTGCAAGAAGACAAGTGATCAAGTGGGGAGGGGGGCTGCCTATAAATAGGCAAACGGACAAACCCCTAACCCTAACCCTAAAATGGGCGCAAACCCTAAAAATGCCCTAAAATGGACGCCCCACATCAGTGACCAAAAAAGTGGCCGGGCAGCCAATGGCTGCCCACTAAAAGAGGCCAAAAAGAAATACACATCCTAAGACAGCCAGTCAAGAGTGACTAGCCTCCCCCATCATAACATATGACAGACATGTCAGAGCTCCTAATGTCCTCGTCTCACTCAGACTGAGGCTCACAGGTAGGAGATGACAAGGCATGACAAACATGACTGCTAACAATAAAATGCATTTTATAACAAACAGATGGTTGCAAGAGGGCGCCACAATTACACGAAATCATAAAAGGCAAGAAAACTTTAAGGCAAAATATCCTGTTGTAGATGAAGGAAAAGGACGCCCAGTTGTGGTAGCATAGCAATGCAAGACATGGCACCTACATCATGGTTCGTCATGATGCCACCAATCCGTCATGAAGGCAACAAGGAGGCAAGCACACAAGGCTCATGATTCAGAGATGAAGTATGGGAAAGAGAGGGAGAGTTTAATAGGGAGCATAGGGTAAGGCTTTAGTAACCAAAGTTTGCCATCAACCACACCCGAGTTACCCCATAGTTTAGTCAATTTTATATGTTAAAAAGAAGGGTGCCTTGCTCACTACAATGTCATATAGATGTACTTCTAAGCTTGGATAAGGATACGACTAGGGGACCTAATTGTCTAGTGTGTACCAAGCATAACATCATAGGTAAAGAGTACGAATCGAGTGTGTAAATATTCCATATTAATTAAAAATCACCCATAGGGGTACTACAAATTCTAGGCTTGCTACATCAAATAACCCTGTAAGTGATTATGGATTCCATATTGTGATTATGCTTGTGTACATGCGAGCGCGCGCGCGCGCGTGTGTGTGTGTGTGTGTGTGTGTGTGTGTGAGCCAGGTAGTGACATGAAGTACATTTTCTCATAGTAAGTTTAGAGCTATCCAACATCTATCCTAGTTAAAGAAAATGCCACACCATACACATCAACTTTGAAAGAGTATTTAAAGATACATATTGTCTTATGTATCCAAGATCATATAATTTTTACCATAACCAAGGCACTAGATCCTCAATACTTGTTACAATTAGAATACACATTAGCGACACAAGTTTGTGAGTGTGCACCTGCATGGCAATTGTCAGTCAATGAGATTGATATTTGTAAAATTGTCATTCAATTGGATGTCAACATCCTAAGTGGCAATCATTGGCATACATACCAAACAAAGCATAACATGATGTAAATACAATGCCCATATAAAATAGGGATACACTAAAAATCTACTTAATTTTAGTTTGCACAATTAAAACACAAGACCCTAAAAAGTAAAATGATATATTTCGCAATAAAATCAACTAAAGCATATTACATAGATATGTTTGTCTCAAAAATCAAGTCATTCTACAATTTTATAGTGCCTTAATCGAACATTGGGACCACATCAAGTTAGACCCAAATGAACAAGTGAGAAGACACTTTTCAATTAATAAAATAATGGGAGGATGATAAACATTGAGTGGGAAAAGGAAATCATCATTTTACTTTTATGGATAAATAATAAAGGGTGAAAAATAATTTTCTTTTTTAGAGAACATATGAATCAAAGCCAAACACAAAAAGGAAAAAGAATTAAAAAGGAAGATATGCATAACATGTCTCCCTCCCCAAAACATCTATGTAAACTTTCCTATTTAGGAACAATCACACGTCCATCCACAATTTGAATCAAGCCAAACCCCTAAAGACATGTTATCTAGAGGTGAAGGGGATTCTAATGGTATGCTTTGTTCGTGATGACTTATCTATGAAAGATCCAACACACTCGAGCATTGTAAATTAGTGCAACCAATTCACTAACATCTACTATTTCTTCCAAATATATATTGACTCTCTCTCTTTTGAGTATGCTCACACTCAAACAAGCTCTTGCTCACTTACTATGAGAAACCTTCACCGTGCAATTGGAACAACCAAATGACATCAATGCAAGCTACATAAATTTGAGCATGTTGTAATTGTGTTTTGTCGTATGTAATACTAGACCAATTTTTAGAGACTATTCACTTGCATGCATACAAAAAGGTGTCCCAATGACTAGTGCTATGCCCTAATGTGTGTACAAAAATTTGGAGAAGAGGAGGTTGTCCTATTGGGAGAGATCCTCCCTTTGATGTACCAACTGGCCTAAAGCTCGGATAATTGGCTCTTTGTATCAAGAAGTTACGTTGGAGATTAAGAGAGAAAATATATATTCCTCTAGCTATTTTACAATATATATTTCTCTAGCTATTTTACAATCCCCTCAAGGTAGATGATATATGCTTGACTTTTTGCCACGAATTCAACCATGCATGGGAATATATTATCTAAATCATTCTACTCCAGTATGAGTTACGGAGAGCCCACTAGGTGAAAAGGTTAAGATTATATATACTATCTATATGTTTTGTAAAAGAATCAGTTACTTGATGCAAACAATGAACCAATACATAAGACATTATGGGTTTAACAGATGATGTAGATAGTACTAAAGCAAAGGGTGGACATTGTTATTAAGTGGTAGAGGCACCTCCTTAAGTGGTAGAGGCACCTCCACACCCAAAAGAGGCCACCAACATATGAGAACATAGATCTCAATAAGTTCTACAAAGAGGAGATTTATGAGATGAGAGTCTAAATCACATGTAGCTCACCCTGTCTCAACAATTTCATTCAACATTATTGCATTGGTAAAGTGAACCCTTGCTATTATTATGCGAAACTTATGAGATGCACCTATGGTAAATGAGTAATTTTAGGTAATAAGGTCTATCACATGCAATTAATCGTTGAAATTGTTTTACACACATACACTCCAATCTTGAATCAAAATTCCAAGAGATTGTTATTAGTATCTAAGAGAAGATGCAGCTTTGGATATACTTTAATTAGCAAAGAAGCAATGGTTGGAGTGTGATTAAGGAAAGCGTTGATTTCTACTTGTATGCGAGCCTCTACAAGTCTTGAGAACTCCCCTTAAACCACTAAAGTAGGTTGAAGAACTTAAGCTTTTTGGACTTTATAAGGATGACAATCTTTAAAGGAACAAGCAAAATATGCAACCTACTCTTATAGGAACAACAAATCCAAGGATTTCAAACTCTCAAAGTACCCTAATCTTTTGAATTGTTATCAACTCTTGAAGACTAAGACTAGTTCTCATACTTTTGTAACTAAAGAACTTGAAGACATACACTAAGGAACTCTTATATTTATTCCTAATAAAGACAAATACATTTATATTCTATATTTCTCATAGGTACATTATAATTTTACACGATGTTGAATATGCTTGTTTCCAATCCATGGTATCCAAGTTGATGTATCACACACATTGCAAATCCTCTCACACAATTTTCAAAATGTATGATGACAATTCTCAAGAATTTTTTCAACCCACACTATACTTGAATCCAATGATAATGATTTTAAGGGATACCATGGAGGATATTTTGCAACTTCTTCACAATTAATCGCAACCGTGTTGAAAACCTTTTAGCAAATCTCAAAAGATTCCAATGGATGGAGGAAATGAAGCTAGTCATCACTTCCTGCTCAAGAGACAAAGGACTAATGATATTGTGATCATTAACCGAGAGACGATAGCCTTGAATCATGAGAGGATCACCTTGAATCATTGGTTCTATGGTCAATTTATCAAAGTCTTAACCCCTTGACTATATTGTGGTGCACATAAGAGGTTCATGGAATGGATGTGTCATCATAGGATATCCTTCCTTGCCAAATCTTATAAACCTTAGAGATAGTGAAAATATCCTACTTTGTATGAATGCCATTGCACAAAATTCATGATTAGAACGCAATCAAAATCAAAAGCCAATCTTCTTTTGACGTTATAAGAGTCCTAATATTTTTTTGTTGTTATAATAGCCAATGAAAATTTGTAAATAGATACCAATCTTTCTTTGACATCACAACAAAATATTGGTATTCAAATACCAATTATCTTTTGACATATAAGTTCTAATATTTTATAGATATTACACTATTGTAAGAGAGCTTTAAATTCTTGAGCCATTCAATATTAAAATAATGACTTCTATACTAACCAAAATCACGAAGGCTTGAGAATGGATAACATTTACAATGAGACTTAGGTAAAGAACTTCTTCCTGAAGCACACCTCACTACCAAAGTTTAATGGAGAATAAGATAGAACAATATACAAAAGGAGTAGATCAATGCCATGGATGAATATTTCAAGGCTTTCAAAACCACTACTACAAATTAATCCCGAATTGCACATTCTTATCTCACCAACCATGCTAAGTTGTAATTGAAACAACGCCGCCCACACAAAGAGATCAATTGAGCTTTCCTATACATAGAAATACTTGTCTATAGATATAAATCGCAATCCTACAACAAATCACAAATTGATAAAACACCTTGGTAGAACGAGGATAGCTCAAAGACATGAACACTAAAGATAAATGAAAGAATCATGAATAAATACAATACTCAATGCACCAAAACACACTATGCAAAGTGAATACCAAATCTCGAACTCTTATGTCTCTATGATCGAGATAGAGAGTATGAACTAAAGGAGTGCTCCTTTGACGGACCCCAAAATGCAATAGCACAACAAATAAAAATATAAAGAGTTTGGATCCATCTCAAACAAGACACCTTTAGCAATGGATAACATACTAGAAACTATCCTTAGCATACAAATGATTGTTTATTTATAGATAAGAAAATCCTCCCAAATTACAATTTAGCTTATAAAACAAACATTATGTTGGACAATACGCCATTTAATGAAACTTAGGACAATTTGTATATTTTGGGGTTGTTTTTAAGTAAAGATCCAATCCATTTAAAATGCATCCTTAGCTCAACATTCCCTCTCAAGCCCAAAATTGAAACCAAGAATGTAAATATAGCTCAAACCCATAACCATCCCAAGTCATCCCATCTCAAAGCAACCTAAGCATCACGCCAATGGTATATACAAGCTACCCATCCAATAATCTAGCTAGACTGTAGAAAGAATGATCATCTTACCAAGAGAGACCTAAGGGTCGCACCAAATGGACTAAGCCATTAAAAATAAGGTGCTTCTTGGCTTCAACTAAGAGTTTACTAAGACATTCAAAGATGAATAAAACCACTTTGGACCCATTTTTAAAAGGTTGATGGAATGTATCCATGACCCTATGAGAAATAAATGCACCACAAAATAAACAAGCTAGTCCAACCACCTGTAGGTGTCAATGAAAAAGACAAAAGTATGAAGGATATGTCTGTAGGCCTACCACAAATGGAACAATTCAAGGAGATTCCATGGTGGTTTACTATGAATATGGTGGATCCAAAGTCAACCCCTCAATCACCAAAAAGAGAGATACACACGCATTATTATGCAGACAGATTCCCAAGAAATGAAGCCCCCTCAAGGAAGGGCAACTTAGAAATGATGAATGATCCAAGTCTTTGCTCCAATCAACCAACGAGTTCTGTTAAACATTAGTACCAATCAAAACATGTTAGAAGCAAAAAATACCACATACCACATATAACTATGAAACATGCATATTAGGAGCTTCAATATCCTCACTTGATATGCTCAATTTCCTAGGTCACAAACAAGGTCTAGACTTGGATGGATTGCCCTTGGCCTTTGAACAACATTCATCATTAAAATGGATTGCTTCTTAGCAATTTGGTAGCACCTCTTCCTCTAGGACCATTTTATCAACTCATTGGCTCTTGGCGAAGGGTTTTCTTGCTCTTCACTAACCAATGAGCCGTAGTATTGTTCTCTCCACCACCTTGATTCACCTTCTAGACGGTCAAAGTCCCCTAGTGTTGTTAATGTTTCAAATACAATTGCAAACCCTAGAGTGATCAACTAGATGTACAAATGCTCAAATGCGAGGGGTGGGGAGAGCAAAATAGAGATTTCATTGAAGGAGCTATAAGGTGCTTATGTACATACACTCTCTCATAGAAGCTTCCACATCCAATTCTAGGTATTTACTGAGTTATTTTGACTGTACATTTAACAATAGTTTGTGTTCTACAGCTATCTTGTACATAAAATTAACTATGCCTTTTACATAAAAGCAACCTGACATATGTCAACTAGTGCACAAACGTTTGCCTTGCCTTCTTCAAACCAACTTTTTCCTTCCTTTCCATACATGTTCATGTTTGAGTTCCATATCCACAATAGACACCTTTACTATTCATGTGAGAGCTACAATTATAACCTATAACATCCTTTGAGTCAACCATGTACAGCTTATCCATTTCCATGCAATACTTAATTGAATGTAAGAGGTTGATTCCCTTTAATCTTTTTTTAAGCCCAAATCTATATATCCTTAAAACTCAATAGCAACGCAAAAGCCTATTGGAATGTTTACTGGCCCAATCATATCATTATTTAAAGACGTACATTCAACCAACAAAGATCATTAGCATAAATGACTAATTGACATAAGCTTGCTCTACTAATCAATATGATGTTATTCTCTCGATACCCAGCCACACACATCAGGAGTCAAGTCCCAGCCCCAGATATTTTCCCATCCACAGTAACAGGATAACACCAATCTCTCTACTTTCAATCCACTTCATTCATTGTAAAGGTCATCCAAGGACTTGACAGTCACGACTTTAGCCCCCACATTCTTGCTTGGAAATCCTGACTTCATTGTAGAGGTCACTTCTCCAAGGACTCCACAGCAATGAGAGTTCATGCCCCCACATTTTACTTGCTTGGAGACCCTGACATCTTGCAATGAATATATATGTAGGCTGAAGGCAGAGCAGAATCCTGTCCAACATGTGCACGAGTGCAGGACCTGATATATCGCATTCCCTCAAGCAAGCACACATTTATAATATATAAATCAAGCCACCAAGCACCTTGAGGTCCCATCTGACTTCACAAACATGCAACATACACCCCCCCATTTATGATAAAAGAGTATTTCAACAACCTGAAGGCAATCTTCTAACAAAATGGATGTGGATAGTCACTAACATCAAGGCTTAAGAATAATAAGACTACAATACTAGACCCCTAAAAGCCCACCTCCCAGATTTCTATCTGTAATTGCTAAGGATTAGTTATCTGCAAATCCAAAGCACATACAATGCACTACATGCCTTCACAAATGCAAAGCATGTAAGAAGCTGCTTGCCTCCAGCTGTAAGTGTGTAGTATAAAAGAGGAAATACTTTGTGAACAAGTATCATCACTAACTGAATTTCATTTGACTAACATTTGGCCGACATTGTTGCAAAGAGTGAATCAGTAAACGTTTTGTCATCCAAAAGCACAACCAGTGAAAAAGCTCGGCACAGCCTTGCGGTTGCAGCCACAGCTATCGTTCAAGTTGAAAGCCATGTCAGCAGTACCTGCTGTTACTCGTCATTTCCACTCCAGCAGAATAGGTATGATACAGGAACAGATTCAACTAACAATCAAGACCATTAAAGAGTGCAAAACATGCCTAGAAGACAGATCAGATTCATTGCGAACTTTTAACATACACAGCAAACTATTTTCAAAGTATACCTAACCTTGAAGGGCTCAGCTGAGTAAGGATGATATCATTGCACAAGGGACGGTCACTGCAACAACTCGACTGTACGTCTCTCTGAATTCTGAGACCTTATACACATCGATAGCCAAAGGCAACCAAATCCCCATGCATCACTATCTAAAAACCAATCGTCATCGCCCCAATACTAAGGTATTATTGTTGTTGACTTTAATTTAATTTGGCTAGCTGACTGTTTGGCTTAACCCTGAACATGCAGTTTGCATAACCAAAGACCTATCATGCTTACACCAAGACCACAAAATCTCTGCAGTCCAAAATCCAAACCCAACCGCCCAAAAGTGTTTGCTGCATAAGGCTCCTGCCCTCATGGGAATTTAACAATGCATGGCTTTACAGGGCTTTACTCCAAATAATACCAGATACTCAGCACCATGCCACATAAGATTAACACGCTTTTTTAAAAAGTGTGAAATGTAGGATATCCAATATACAAAGAACAGCAATCTTTACAAGTGTTAAAGTTAGTAAATAAATAGTGTACTGTTCATTGACACAAAAGGAAATGCACTCCTCATGCAACAAGAGTATTATGTGCCAAGTGCTGCTGCTCTTTCAGGATTTCAGGTTGGTAAAATATCAAAACTCACCAGGCTCTTCAGGCAAAGAGCTAAGCATCCTTAGCGTCATCATAACACCCAAGCATGGGTCGCCACATCAATAAGCCATCTAACAAACCAACCTCTGAGCAAAGGATATGTTGGAATTCATATCAAGAGTAGCACCGTCCTTTTCAGTCTGTTCCAATTCAAATAGCTGTGATCACATGACCACTCCGCCAAGCTAAGTCTGCCACGTATTATTTCACCCAAGTGATGGTGTAGTTGGAACTGCATGCAACAATAATTTATATTCACATCCTGATCATGATCCTGCTGCTACCTTATTTGCCTCATCTACAAAACTGCAATTCAACACTACACACTGCATATGGACAGTCATGGCTAAGTTGCTTTCAAGAGACACGACCACTCAAGTATCAAGAAAAGCCAACTGCGTGAAGAACCCGCACAAAAACACGTACAGCAGATCCACCAACACCCCTAGTGCATGTAAAAAGGAATGCAAGCAAGAGACTCCCCTACTAGATTGTGATTGTGTATACAAGGAAACAACACTCCAAAGCTGCAAAGAAACTGCCTGGACCAGCACCAGTTAAGCAAAGCTGTATGGAGAGAGAACATGATAAAGGCCACTGGAACGTGCACCCCATGTGGGAAAGAAAAACCACTTATTTTAGTCAATAGGAGAGAGACCACCAGCCTGTCACAGCTGTTTGGCAGCTACCACTCATCGACAGCTCAGTGATCAACGTTTCTAACACCATTTTGCCATGGAAAAAATGGACCAACTAATGGGTGATTTGGAGCATGGTGAAAAGTGAGCACCAATCTCATTACGAAGAAAGAAGCATTTAAACTGTGCAGGACGATCTTAAACAATCATTTGCTCCTTGGTACAGGCAGCTTGACCAGCATACAAGGAAACAACACTCCAAAGCTGCAAAGAAACTGCCTGGACCAGCACCAGTTAAGCAAAGCTGTATAGAGAGAGAACATGATAAAGGCCACTGGAACGTGCACCCCATGTGGGAAAGAAAAACCACTTATTTTAGTCAAAAGGAGAGAGACCACCAGCCTGTCACAGCTGTTTAGCAGCTACCACTCATCGACAGCTCAGTGATCAACGTTTCTAACACCATTTTGCCATGGAAAAAATGGACCAGCTAATGGGTGATTTGGAGCATGGTGAAAAGTGAGCACCAATCTCATTACGAAGAAAGAAGCATTTAAACTGTGCAGGACGATCTTAAACAATCATTTGCTCCTTGGCACAGGCAGCTCGACAAGCATACAAGGAAACAACACTCCAAAGCTGCAAAGAAACTGCCTGGACCAGCACCAGTTAAGCAAAGCTGTATAGAGAGAGAACATGATAAAGGCCACTGGAACGTGCACCCCATGTGGGAAAGAAAAACCACTTATTTTAGTCAACAGGAGAGAGACCACCAGCCTGTTACAGTTGTTGGGCAGCTACCACTCATCAACAGCTCAGTGATCAACGTTTCTAACACCATTTTGCCATGGAAAACATGGACCAGCTAATGGGTGATTTGGAGCATGGTGAAAAGTGAGCACCAATCTCATTACGAAGAAAGAAGCATTTAAACTGTGCAGGACGATCTTAAACAATCATTTGCTCCTTGGCACAGGCAGCTTGACCAGCAAAGTCTTGATCCAACAGATTAAGGGGTGATATCCAGCCCTCTGCATATGACAGACCAAGGGCAAGATGGATAAATTCCAAAAACCTGTCTGGACAAGTGCATGGCTTGCTGTTTCACAAAGGCAGCTTGACCACCGATGTCTTCATACAACAGAATATAGATGACATGATGCTCACACGACCTACAAAGGGAAAAATTGCAAACTTTAAGATTGAATTAAAAAATGCATTCGCTATGTCAAATATGGGCTATCTACACTATTATTTGGGAATTTAGTTCACCCAAAATCAGTATGATATCATCATGTCACAATCACAAGATATGGATAAGTTGTTACATAGGTCTAATATGCAAGATTGTAAACCTGTAAATACTTTAATGGAGCCAAGCTTAAAGCTATCTAGACATGATGGTGAAGAGATGTCTAATGTCACAATTTACGACCAAGTTGTTGGCTATCTTATTTATTTTTGCAACACACACATAACATTCAATATGCAGTATCTCAAGTGAGCAGCAAGTATATGCGTAGCCCACAAACCATGCATTGACAAGCTATTAAGTGGATCTTCAAATATTTGCAAGGTACTCAATCACACGCATTCTTATTTCCCAAGTGGGGAGACTTACATCTTCAAGCTTACAATGATTCAGATTCAACTAGTGATCCAAACACTAGGCAGTCTATTAATGGACACTATTCCTTTATGCATCGCTCATGCATTTCATGGCTAAGTAAGAAACAGCCTACAATGGCTACCTCATCTTGTGAGACTGAGTACAAGACAACCTTCATCGCAACAATGGAATGTCTACAACTACGTAGATTGTTGGCTAATCTACAAATTTCTTTGGAGGGTCCTACACCCATTCTTTCTAACAATCAAAGTGCTATTACAGTGACACGAAATCCTAAGTTTCATGCTCGCATGAAACACATTGTGCTACATTATCATTATGTCAAAGAGAGATGCTATGCAAGAGAGATCAATTTAATACATATCCTATACAAAAAAATGTTACAAACATTTTCACCAAAGCACTTCTTTGTAAAAAATTGAAGGCTTTCCGAAAGTCCTTGAACTTACTACCCTTTGGTGATTTATCTTCTTGTACTTCTATCACATTGGCACTGCAAGGCAATGATAGAATTTGTCAATTCAATGGGCAATGCCCAATGTTTTAGTCAGTTGGTTTGTAGTGTAAACACGACTACATTAATAAGTTGTATCACCCCTTCTAGAGTTAGTTCTAGAGTTAAATGGACTCTAGTTGAGTTAGGGAGGTCTAACTTATTTAAGACCTTTTGCACTTTCATTCTATCATTCTAGCACTTACATCTTTCAAATGTGAAATTGTTGGCTTCTCTTGCTCATTGTCTTGCGTTCACTCTCTCTCCCCCTCCCATTTTCAACAATTCAATCATGACACTCAATCCAAACAAGTTTAGTGTTAGGAATCCAAAGAGAAGAATGGATTACATTGATCTTGATTGAAAGGTGAAAATTAATAGAGCATGACTAGACAAGCACTCATTCCAAAAATTGAGTTCTAAAGAGTCTATGAGAGAATGCAACAAGACATTAGATGATCCTCTATTACAATTAACCTCTCCTGCAATAAAAGAATAAGCCTAACAATAGGATTGATAGAGAGAATAAGAGTAAAAAAAAATGTAAAAGTACCTCTTGTAACAAGCGGACTTGATTGAAGGACCGTTCAACTCTCCATCAACTCTTAGTCCATTCATCGCAAGAGATACTTCTACACCATTTTTACTCTTATTCTCTCTGTCAATCCTATTGTTGGGTCTACTCTCATGCTGCAAGAGAGGTCAATTGTAATAGAAGACCCTCCAATGCCACATTGCATTCCATCATAGACTCTCTAAAACTCAAATTTTAGAATGAGTGCTTGTCCAGCTATGCTTTATCAACTCTCAAACTTGAATCAAGTTCAATACAATCCATTCTTGTCATCGGATTCCTAACACTAACCTTGTTTGGATTGAGTGCCATGATTGAGTTAGTACTAAAGATAATAAGTAAAAATAAATGTAAAGCAATAAGTCAATGCTAAGAAGTAATCCCTACCCATTCCCCTATCTTTTTAACCGGCCTTGCATGTCATCACTTTTTTCCTAGCATTAGCATGATCTTGCTGCATATATTCCCGCAGGGAAAAAGTAAATACCAAGTAAGTCAATAGGATAAGAGAGAGGTGGCTTTTCCTTACCGGTTATGACTCTAAAGGGGTGCACTATCTCGACTTAAGAGAAACTCTACACACCCTAGGTAATTTGAAGCCCATAAACAAAATTGCATATGCATGGGTCAGGCTCTGTTCTGTTCTGTTCTTCTGGTGGAAGATTGAACTTTACTGCTCTGGCAGGAGGGTTATTTTCTTTCTGGATAGGTGGTTCCTTCTACTTTGCACGAGTGATGGCAGCAACTTCCAACTCCACTAAATTGGAGGTAGGCTCTTGGGCCTTGGCCGGACTATCAGTAGCACTGTTTTTCACTGGGGCTGGGCTTGGACAGTCTTTTGTAGTGTGTCCCTCTCCTTTGCATCAACTACATAAGGGCTTGTAATCCACTGACCTTCTAGGATTTGGACAATTTTGTGAGATGTGTCCCTTTTCTCCACATCTATAACACTCCACTTCTGATCTGTCTTCCTCTGTAACTTTGAGAGGGAAACCTTCTTTAATTGATATTTGGAACTACTTCAATAGACAATTTAGTAGTAATCCATTCATAAATAAGGAATCACAAGCATAAACAAGGCCCAAGAGCATACCATTACAAGTTCATGCTAATTATAAGTGTTACAATGGACTTGCAAGGATATTACAACAATCATTTCGTGCTTGCAAGTTGTTAATCCTTCTCTAGAAGTACCCATAACCCTGCTATGGTTTCTCATTTCACACTCAACTTCTCGTCACTAACAACCGTCTCCTCATCCATCAAGTTGGAATGAAAATAATTTTTAAAAAGTAAATCTCAATAGAGATAATAATGATGCCAAAGTACATTTCGCACTTTTTTATTATATCTTAAAGAAAATTATACAAATGGTGAAATCAGCCATCCTTCCATAGATGGGTAGTAATTCCCTGATTACAACTTAGTTACAACAATAACATTTATTGCAAAACTGAGAAATGCAAATTAACTTACAATCTTCGACATAGGCACCCTGTTGGCCCCAGAGCTGGCACCCCTTTTGGTATTTTTTTTAACTTAATTGAAGAAAAAGTTGATGTACAATGGAATTCTCCCAATCCTTTTCAATATTCCAACTCCCCTTGCTATCCAAAATCACTAACAAGTCTTCAATCTGATTTGCCTCTTATTTCGGACAATCAATTGGTCTTCACCCGCTTTGATTGAGATGGAAAATGCCCCAAATTCATTGATTTGTTGGTCCCTCCACTTAAATTTGATTAAAAACAACTTCAACCCTATTGAATCAAAGTCCTGGAGCTTTCAATTTTTGACACACTTCTCAAGGCTACTGCTAAACCCTAATTTTTGATATAGATTAGGATTTACAACAAAGAAATCTGAAATTTCTCAACCTCTGGTGATCTCAATGGTGAAATCTTCAAAGCAAGGCTATAGAAAGGCTAGAAGATAAGAGAGAATGCTGAGGAGAGAGAAAATTCAAACTTTCTACACGAAGTACTGAAGAAAATCAATCATTTACTTATGTTGCCTTGTTGAACAGCTTGTAGAAATACAAACTCCCTCGAAGGAATTCTGTTCTCATCGGTCCACAAAGATTGTAGAAACAAGCTCTAAAGGTACTGAAGACCGTCTCAAAGCCTTGTTGGGAACAACATCACGAGTCTGCTTCCCACGGATGCAAGATACACAAGGCTACTAACTCACCACAATATCCAACAAACCTCGAACAAAGTGGTCCTTAGACACCTTTCGAAGGTATTCATAATTGAGGTGACCAAACCGGGCATGCCAAAGCTCAGACTGAGTTTGAGAGGTAAAAAGAAAAGAAATCAAGGCAAAAGAAAACAACAACTTGTAGACTCCATTCTCCTCATAACCTGAAGAAAGAACCGCTCTCAATCTTCAATCAAGAATCCGAAAAGAATCGACATCAAATTCGACCAAGAGACGGAGGGCACAAATCTTGTGCACCAAGAGAAGATGATACCCCAAAGCCTACACATAAAGTACCTTAGATGCATGGGCACCACCATGCCCATCTGAAAAAACATGCATGTTCCCCTGTATCTGACTAAGAATAGACGAACTATCTCCAATAAGAGTCTGACCATGAGAAGGCCGCAAGTGAGTAACACCTGCTAAAGACGGAGTTATATACCTAGAGACACCACTCATCAGAAGCCAACAAGGTCGAATCCTCAACCAACTCCGAATGAAGAAAAGCGACTGATAAGGAAGCAACCACCCCTCTGAAATCCTTTGAAGATTTCTCCTTCTGCTCCTTCTTCTCCTTATCGGGACAATCTTTCTTTTAGCAACCTTTTTTCTGCCATAAATGTGACAAGTAGACTCCTTGTCTTTGTCCTTCTTAGATTTGTCTTTCTTCTTCTTCTTTTGGTCCTTTTCCTTCTTCTGAGAGGATTGACCAACCAAAGGTTCAAATTTCAAAGCAACGGTTCCTTTCAACTGCTCCTCTTGGTCCAAGACCATAGAAAAAAACTCTTCTCACCGAAGAGTCTCAAACCGCCCTGAGACAATCAAGACGGAATATAAACCACTGAAGCGAGGCCGATAACCATGAAAAGAAGAGTTATTCCCATATTTTCAAAAGTGTTCACATTCCCTACATTTTGAACCTGCATTTGAAGCTCCCTTAGCTTGTTGATATGCTCTCACATGGATGATGACTTATTGACACTCATAGTCCTCATTTGCACTTCCAAAGAAACTAGCTTCATGACGGTCATCCGATTATACATCTGATCCAACTCCAACCATATCTCCCTAGCCACCATCAAATGCTCTATGTGAGAGAGAACAATTGTAGTACATGAGAGAAAAAAAAGCGAGCGAATGCGAGCATTGAGTTTATCTCAATGCGTCTGAGCCTTTGCCAACTTGCCTTCTCACTGGAAGAGAGTCTGGACTGGTCTCACGAAGGACGATTGATAGCCTCCATAATAAGCTCCGCCAAATCATAGCACTTCAATATGGCAAGCACCATGACCTGCCAGATGCGGTAGTTCTCACCATTGAGCTTTTGAACTGAAGGAAAAGCCGATAGAACAAGCACCTTCCGGACCATGATTGCCTAAAACTTTGTCTCGGCCTTATAAGACATCTTTACCTACAATGACTATACAAAACACAAAAAGCAACCCCCTCTAACTCTAAAAATACAACTGCTAAGACTGTGGTTCACTCGTCTCATTTTTTCTTCACCTGTAAAAGGTAAAATCTACACTTGTCTAACAATAAAAATAACAGCTTTAGCAAATCTTCTCTTTTCTCGCACACCTGCGCTCGCCTCAACCTTGTTCTAATACGCAACCCTCCTGTTCGCACTTAAACGCTAAAAACACACCCTTGTGTCGCATTCAAAACTCCTCTTCGGATAGATCCATCCTAGGTCAGTCCTTCAATACTCTAATACCATGTAAAAGTGAAGCAATGCGGAAGCGAATGACCATGACAAAGAGTGAACAGAGAGAAAAGAGAGAGAGAGAACCAGAATGAAAAGCAAAAAATCTGCAGTGAAGAATGTTGTATAAGGATACAAAATTATACAAGGATATAGAGAAAATATTTGCGTCTGTCTCCACCTCGAGAATCTCGATCTCCATCAACCCCAAGAGCAATCTCCCCACTCTGCATGCTAAAAACTGTCAGACACAATATGCCAAGACTGTTGGAAACTCAACCTATTTATAGGTCAAAAAAATCTCCATAATTGATTACATCAACTGCATTAAATGCAACCGACCGATACAATCTGACTGCTACCACGTAGCGGCTTATCATGTGGCACTGCCTACCAGTCCACGGAATAACTCTTAACAATTGCCTTGTCTCAACAACCTGCAGATGCTATCATATGCTATTGATTAGTCTTCTCCTATCCGTAGCTGCCTCAAAAGGTTCTCCAATGGCTGTAAATCAGAGCAACATTATCGCCTCCCTCTTTTGCAGACCGAATGCACTAAAATGTCTCTCTTCAACCTCTAAAGATGTTCTTCAATCTTGCATTGGCATTTTTGACAAGTAGCAACCTTCCCAAATGGTTTTTCCAGTATTATCTATAATTAAATATTAATTTTCAGTCTTTAAATACTTAAAATTAATCTAATAATTATTTCGGTGCCTTGAAAAATAATCTGGCCGGTCAATAATTAAATTGACTAGGCAACTTCCATTCCCGAGTGTCTCTGTGCCATCTTTAACCATCAAATTGGTGTTAGATATCATTAAAATCACTTCCCTAGTATCACCAAAACTGACACTTATGACCAAATGAATGACCTAGGTTAACAACTAGCACCAGATACCACCAAGAAACTTGTGCAACATGACTTATAGCAACTTTTGCCTTTGACATCTCATGATTTTCTCGCGTCCTTGGCTCGTAAATTTACTCTAACCCCATTTACATCTCCGATAAGCAACATTTACTTAACCATATGATTAAAAATTAATCCATATGTTAAGTGGGGTTTCAAAAATATATGTCCCCATAACAAACGCAACCACTTGTGAAGCGACTTCTAAGGTGTTAAAAATACTAAAATTTATGTGTGAGACTCGACCAACATGAGGCTTGATTAACCATCCTAATCATCACTCTCTAAAGCTAATTTCAAGTCATCCTTTGAGAGACTTAGATTCAAAACTAGCTTTGCAACCTTCAATTTACCCTTCTTAAAGCTTATTTGGTGCAACTATAATCTCTAAGTTACCCTTGGAGCATGATAGCATAGCGAATGCCTTATAAGCCTAAACATCATCTGACTCGTTGATATCCAACATATGACCTCCACGTTATTGACACATAAGTTCCAAGGAACATCTCTATGATCTATCTAACAGTGTCATTAATTAAGTATTCACTGCCTTACAAAAGGAAGACACAAAGAAGAGGCAATGCTACTTTCATGCTAAGAAGCATCCTAGAAAGTGCAAAAAGCTAGTAGCTCTTCAAAAGCACAAGAAGACAAAAGACAAGGCTTCCACCAACTCTTCGTCATCTTAAGATTCTAATTCAAATTCTAGTCAACTAATCAATGCCATGGTGAACATAGAATCACCTTGAAGCGTTAGTGTGGCCTTATCCCTCAAGACTTTCCAATGTCAGAGAAAGTGTGAGGAAGTGGTGGCATCACCTCATTCATATTTAGGACCTAGGTGCAATGGAGCCTAAACATGGCTTTTATATCCCCCAAAGCTATCCGTCACAGTAAACTCTAGAGTTGATTGGCCTTTTAGCTTTATGACAAGAGGCTAGATAAAGAAACTGTATTTGCTCTTAGTCCATCTCTGCATGAGCAGACACCATCGATGATGTCATCAAAGGCAAGAAATCCATGGTCATGATGTGCTTTTTGCAAAGTTGATTCATGACGATCATCGAAATTTAACTATTTCTCCTCTCTGCTTTTTCAAGTCTTGGTATAATCTACACTGACACTTATGTCTTTTTGAGACGCCTTGGTGGTGACTGAACCACCACTACTCAAGTAACCATGGTCTTCTCTACTTGTGATTAATGTAAATACTATGGCAATACGAGTTTCAAGCAAGTCAATACTATGCTACGATAGATGGTAATGGTTGTTAGGGGCTTGTTGTTCTCCCATTGTATATTAATTGTACTTGTCACCCATCATCTACAAGAGGATATTATCCTTAGTACGTTTTTGGGGTCTTATATTGCTTTTATTAGAACATATGAACAAGCCCTTGAGTGGGCATTTGGACTTTCTTTATATCCAACTCACTTGCCTCAAGCCTCGCCCCGTGGCCTATTTATAGAAGCCTCATCTCCACTCTTCATTCATTATACATCTACATCAAATGTGGAGAGAGAGAGAGAGAGACTAGAGACACTCAAGAGTTACCACAACCTCTATGGCTTGCATGCATCTTCTTAAGCTCTAGTATAAGAATTCCATGGCCCATTTCATCATTTGTTGAGTTCTTTTGTTCTTGCTTTCTTGTTTATCTCTTTCAATATCAAGCATATGTTTCTTTGCTCATGCTTTGTTTCTCACTCTCATATATTCTTATTGTATTGTATCACAAATACTTGGAGAGAGGAAGACACTTTCATGAGTCTCTTCTCTCACTTAATTCATACCAAGTATCCATATTCAACTTCTATATTAAGGTCATTAGGATTGAGCTTTCAAAATCAAAGGCTGTGTTTTATGACACATAATCAAATCATCTTATCAATGAATGTGGTCAAGCTACCAAATTACAAAATGTCTTGGAGTGAAAATGAGCTAGAGTTTCATACTGTTCAACATGTTAACCAGCTATTACTTACTAAGATATGATTCACATGTGTAGTTAAAATCACCAAAGCTTTAAGAGAATTGAGTAACCATTTTGCTACTATGATGAAGAATTCTAGGCAAAAGCTTTTTGCAGATATACATTTTGAAAGAATGACCATTCATGTAAGTCATGTTTAAATGACAACATTCAGTTCTAAGGTATATACATGTATGTACCTTGTTAGGAGCACAGCTTTTACTTCACTTTCCTCTACAGATCACACTATGACCAAGCAAAAACCTGGAGCAAATCTAAAAGCTGCTCCAACCACCAGGTGGCCAAATCTGTCAAGATTTGTAGAAAGGTACATTACAATCTCAATCACCATCACATTTACATACAAAGATATCTAATGTAGCAAGATAACCCTCACCCTCAGGCAAACCTTGCCTTGCAGTAATGCATAGGGAACTGGACCATAATGTCTGGAATCGGTGGAGTTCAGTGCATTGTCACCTTGTAACCACACATGCCCTTTGGGAATCTGCAGTGAATGCACGTGTACAGATTGTGATTCATGGTGAATATGATACACACAGTGAGACAAGCTAGAAACGCGCACATACAATGATGTGCTGAACAAGGCCTCCACTGTTCGGCAGCAAGGAGGCAACACTGTCTCCTTCGACAGCCAATATGCGCTTGCACACGAGAGTCCTGGGGTTTTCAGGCGACAAGGCCATCACCACATCGCCTGGCTTCACTCCATGAAATTTCGTTGACAAGCGCTCGACGACAAGGACGTCCTCGTTGACACTAAATGTAGGAAGCATGCTGGGGCCGAGAACCTGTCCCGTGAGGAAGAAAAAATCACAGCATTTCACAGAACCTTTTAAGAATCAAGATTTGTGGGCACAGAGAGAGAGAGAGAGAGAGAGAGAGAACGTCGTACCTGATGGATCTGCCCGACGTGTGTGGTGAAGACATGAACGCCGCAGCAGAACTGACTGAAGAGCACGCATCGATCCCAGCATTGTCTGACAGCAGTACGCCAATGAGCCGCCATATCCTAAACCCTAGTTTCTCATATCACAAACCTAGAGCAAAGAGCTCTGAGAGTGGAAAGGATTTTGTGAGAGCACGGGCGCTGATTGAGCCAAAGTCGTTTAGGTCAATTACATGGTAATATTCGGTTAACTTTGCCAGGGACGTGAAGGGCTTGCTTGTTTGTGCCAATCCCAAAGGGTTTAAGTAAAAGGAAAAGATGCGAAGGTGTAAATCAAAGATAACCATCAAGAAGTTGGCCAAGCTTTAGTTGGTGGAATGCAACTATATGTAGTATTGATTGGGGGGAGAGGGACTATTTGAAGAAATATATTACTAATGGGCAGCCATGCCTAATAGAACTCTTCAAAGGTAAGGATATATACAATTAATGGTTACTTGGGCTAAAACATTCACAAACAAGGTCTTGATCATACCTATAAAGGCTTTACCAATTTGGGATTTGCAAACATCAGTGGTGTGTGTATCCATTGAAATGATGGTAGTGATAGCATTCACATGTGAGTGTACACATTCTAATTTGCATTTGTACTTGATTTTTTATATTTATGGTTAAAATTTAAACAATTGATTGTTCCATGGATTGTTATATTGCTTGTTTGCTGATTTTGTGCTATTATGAACATTCGATGTGGCTAGTAGCATTATACATCAGTAATCACTTACTTGTTAGCTTCGTGTGAATTATAGTGTATGGGAATACAAGGGCACTGATTCCCAAGATTTCAAAGACAACAATGTGCTTTTTCATCTAACTAATATAGTGTAAAGTCACATCCTAACTCAAAAAATAGGTCATTAGGAATAAAGTGGCCATTTGCAGGTGGGTATGTGCTTGGGAGTGTAACTTATATCACATCATAAAGTCGCATGGTGCACTTTTGTGGTAGTGTAAAAAAGAAGTCTATGCATGTCTATCCACACCCAACCACCAAACAAGCAACTAGAGTCATTTGAGAGCACTATGAAAGTAAGAGGGGTTTCACTTCAAGAGTTTTATGTGTTGAGGTTGATATGTTTGACTCACACAATGACCTTGTTAATCAAGTAAATGCCTCTCAAATACTACTTGCTTCTAACTTTTCAAAGTTGCAAGCATGGCATAATGGGTGAAATTGCTCCTCTAAGAATAAAGTGAGTGCCCATCAAACCTTCACCCATAAGAGTTTTCACATGTCTCTCTTTGAAGAAACATAAATGGAGAGGATCCTTCTAGGAAACTTGTACGTGAGTGGATATACCATTGTATTAGACAATCGGTCCAATGTTCAATTATAAGTCCATTAATAAACATCGTGTTGGTTTTATCAAAGGGAGGAGACTTTCTTAAAAGCCATAGGTAGCACAAGGAAAATCAATCTATGCAATTAAATTGTGGAGATCTTATTTAAAGCCATTGAAGAGATAGAGCCTCACCATGTGATGCAAGTGGTTACGGACAATGCAAATAATTACAAAAATATTGCCATAATTGTGCAAGAGTACTATCCACATGTTACTTGTAGTGATTGCAATAGACACTCGCTCGAGTTAGTGTAGAAAGATTTGTATAAAAAGAAGGATACAACATTGTTCACTGTTGTCATTGATAATCACACAAAAGTTGTCAAGTTTGTTCTCAAGAGAGGTTAAGTACTTGACATTTTCCAAGCTCACAAGTCATGCATACTAAAGCTTCCTACTAGGACACAACACATTTACATTTTGGAATCCTTGCTTCAAACTAATGTCATTGTGATAGATACATTATCATACATGGATATGTACAACTAGGACATTGAGCACAGTGTACCATTGCGGAATAAGGCTACATAGTTGCATTCCAATTGTCTCAACAAAGACAAGTGATGGCAATTGGCAGCCCACAGTAGTGCTACATTAGCATTTTATGTTTGGGCCACTTTGGCATTGACATTGGTTGCTCGATTGGTCCTAAATGCTCCCCGAATGCTAGAGGAATGTATGCCTATGATATGAGATGCTTTTGGGACTGAATTTTCTCAGTCATTGACTATTTTACACAGGCAGGCAGCCCCCTGTCATTACACTTTATGCTCATGCTACATAGTTATTTGATGCTTGATTATGCACGATTGGTGACTATACATATGGGAAAGTATGCCTATGGTTTGTTTATGGTTTTGAGCTTGGATTAGCCACTGTTTGCTTAGTTTTGGATGTTTATTTGCTACTAGAATATTTAGGGTTGAAGCTCTTTTGCTTATGTTTGGATATGCCTATTGCATTCGTGCTATGTCTTGGATGTATACATTAATGTAGTGACTCTTGGGGATCGACATAGAGCTTGGATTTGCTCTTGAATCATTGGTTGAGCTTGAGCTCTCTTTGTATAGCATTTGAATCTTCATCTGTGATGTAGTTATGGCATGTACTTTGTTTATATCCGACTTGTCTTGACATGCTAGGCCTATGCCACTACTACATGCCGGTTACATTGTTTGGAGTTGGATGCTATTGAGCCTTACTTTGGCTTGCCCAGAGCTTACTTTGGCTATTTCTCAACTTGCTAGAGTTACAATTTGGATGTACTTGATGTCTATGGATGCTATGTACGGATGCTACATGGCCTATATGCTTCTGAAGTCTTATTGATGCTTGATCTTGGATCTTCTAGCACTGGTGCTATCATATGCCCTTGTCGAGCTTCTTTGCTTGATATTTACGGCTTTTGTGCCAGTGGGAGCATCTTGATATGCTTGACATACATTGAGCAGGAAGTTTATGCTACTTAAGCATTTGGATACTTGAGACTGGGATCTTCACTTGGATGTTGCATGATTGATATGCCATGGTCCTCACAGATGTACTTGGGCTAATTTGGGCTTTGTACTCCCTGAGCATACATCTCTTTGTGTCAGGTCTTGCCAGTGTTGTGTACACATTGCCCTATTATACAGGGGGTGTGCCGGCTTACTAATGAATTATTTTGACATGCTTGGGTGTTTGCTCAATGTCTGTATGACTGTCACTTGTTGATTTATGCCCGCTCGATGCCGGTTATGCTTTAACAGTTAGTGGCTGACTTGGTGCATTCATTTTACCTATAGTTTGCTCTCATTATACTTGGCTGTAATTTATTATAACAAGCAGTTATGCATGGACTGACGTGGAATTTTCATGTTGAATCATCCAAACTTTATATACTTTTAATGGTACTTAATGGACAACATCATTAGCTATCGGTTCATGGTCATTTTGCCTTGGTTTTGGTGGTATTTTGGCTATTTACAGCAGCAGAAAACAGCAAGTAGTTTTGAACTGCAATATGGCATCTTCTTTCACTGACAGTGGTATCTTCAACATCACCAAGCTTGATGGTACGAATTATGCCTATTGAAAGAGCCAAGTTTGGCAAGTATTGGTGTGGAAGTCTTAGATCAAGCCACTAAGAATACATAGCGAGCAACTTGAAACTATGACTGATGACGAATGGGATGAGCTTGATGAGTTATGCAAGTCCACCCTCATCTTGTCTCTCATTGAACAGGTGCATTACAATGTGGTTGAAGAAGCACAGAGTGCTTGGCAACTTTGGGATAAAATTAAGAACCTCTATGACAAGAACCTCTATGACAAGAAAAGTCCAGCAAGTCAGATGTATTGGCTGAACCAACTTATGGACTTGCGCATAAAGGAGAATATGGCGATATCTGCTCATTTGAGCCAATTCCATGCTATTATCAAGAACTTGACTTTGCAGGGCATTACCTTTAATGATGAGGTTACTCCTTTGTTTTTTCTTGGGACTCTAAGTGAGTCATGGGATGTATTCTGCACTGTCTTATGTGCTCCTGCTACTCTTTTGAACTTGCTTAATACAGAGACTACTCTTTTACAATAAGAGATTAATCATAAGAACTTGGATGCCTCTCGTGTGTCGCATGCTTTGACTATTAGAGGTAGAGATGGTAATGGAAATAACGATCATGGGAATGGCCGTGGCAGAGACTCACAGAAGTCTAGGTCTAAGTTGCATGGTAAGTCGCGCACTAAGTCTCGTGGGAGAAATGCTAATCTAACATGTCATCATTGCAGCAAGAAGGGTCACATCTGCCCACAATGTCATGAGTTGTGAAATGAGAAGTGCAAATAGAAAGGGAAATACAAAGTACAAGAAAAGTCATCTGTTCGCAACATGGTACCTACAAAATCTAGTGTGAAAGTAGAGGAAATCAATGTCTTGCAGACTAATGACTCTGATGGGGAGTACATACTTGCAGCTAGTTCTTGTGATTCTACACCATTGACTAAGGTTCACTCGATGTATGCACAGTGCTGGCTTTTGGATTATGGTACTTCATTTCATGTTACACCATACCGTGAATGGTTTCACTCCTACCACATTGTCTCTGGTTCAGTTCGCTTGGGTGATTGACAGGTCACTTGCTATTGTTGGCATTAGGGATGTACGACTACAGTTCTCTACTGGCAATACTTTTTTGTTACAGGATGTACGTCATATACCTGCACTTACATGCAGTCTTATGTGTGCAAGGCAGATTAATGATACTGGATTTCATGTTTCATTTGGAGATTCTGCTTGGAAGATTACATGTGGCAAACTTGTGCTTGCTAGAGGTGCCACGGCTGGCAGCCTCTATCCTCTTGTAGTTGATGGGTCCTCTATTGACCATGTTTTATCAGTCAATTCCATCCCACATGTATCTCATTGGCATGCCCATTTGGACCATATGTCCTTGAAAGGAATGAAAATGCTTTCTGGTTTGCAGTACTTACTGCCCCTTGACTATGCATGTTTTGATTCATGTGAGCATTGTTTTTATGGTAGACAGACTAAGAATACACATTAGAAGTTTGACAGACAAACTAAGAATACACATAAGAAGTTTGGTAGGACATGCATGAGTGAGCCCCTAGCATTGGTACATTCGGATGTTTCCGGGCCCATGCCATGCTAGTCTATGGGTGGTGCAAAGTATTTTGTGATGTTCATTTACGATTTTTTACGTAAAGTCTCGGCTTACCCCATTAAGCTTAAGTCAAATGTCTTGGCTGTGTTTCAGAGATGGCTTGCATTGGTTGAGAACCAGACTAGGCATAGGCTAAACTGCCTTAAGATTGACAATGGGGGAGAATATGTGTTACGTGCCTTTGAGTAGCTATGTGACGAGAGGGGTATTAACCATTAGTTGACTGCCCCCTATACCCCACCCCATAATGGTTTGGTTGAGTAGATGAATAGAACCATGTAGGAGCATGTACGCAATATACTTAGCCATGCAGGCCTACCATAGAGCTTTTGGGTTGAGGCAATCAGTACAGCTGTGCATGTCATCAATACATCACATTCCAATAGTTTGGGTTTTCAGGTTGTAGAGGAGGTATGGACTGGAAAACCTCTGTCTTATGCACATCTACGTGTCTTTGGATGTGAGGCATTCTGCCATGTGCCCAAGGACAAGCGGACTAAGTTGGATCCTAAGAGTGTCAAATGTATTTTCCTTGGCTATGGAGATGCACACAAGATGGGTTACCACCTCTGGGATCCACAAGCACGGAAAGTCATCCGCAGCCATGATGTAGTCTTCCATGAAGACAAGATGCATAGGCAACCTAAGAAGGTGGTAGAGATAAGCATGGTTATATTCCAAGAGAAACCATGTGCTTCTGCACAAGCAGTTGAATAGCCTACAACAGTAATTGGTACACATGGCCAAGGTGTTGGACAGGATGCTAGACATACAGTAAAGCCTATTGTTAACCTCAATTCGAGATGGCAGAAATATGAAGCAAAGAGCGAAAAAAGGAAAGAAAAAGAGCAAAGGCGCAAAGGCGGCCCCTAAAGCTAAGGTGAGGCAAAAAGCACAATTTTAAATGGAAGACACCTAAAAAAACTCTAAAAACTCTTATAAAAGAGCGTCAGGCTCCCTCCTGTGCCATTTGTAAAAGAATAGACAGGTGTGGGCTTAAGGCATGATGCAAGAAGAGGGAAATAGGAAAAAGGACCTTGCCACAACACTCGATCATGTAAAAAGGGATGGGTGCCCATGGGATTTTGGGGCTTGTATATAAAGTTCACAAAGTGAATGGAAGCTTATTCTTTGGTGTGTGGCTAACAAGAGTCCTCTCTTCTTCTCTTCTGATGATTTGATTATGACAGATGATAGTGATGAAGATATCATTCATGTGAAAATGCTATTGAGACAGAAGTTTGAGATGAAGGATTTGGGAGAGCTGCGTTATTTCTTGGGCATTGAGGTGATTAGATCACCAAGTGGAACATGGCTCTTGCAGAGGCAGTATGGATTGGACATGCTGTCCAAATATGGGATGACAGGTTGTAAGCCTATTTCAGTTCCTTTGGAGCAGAATGTGAAGGTGAGCGTAGATGCATGTGAGCTTCGGGAAGACCCTACTATGTACAGACGCACAGTAGGAAGTTTGATTTATATGACTATTACCAGACCAGATTTGAGCTATGTTGTTGGATTGGTAAGTTAGTTTATGCAGGCTCCAAGGAAATTGCATTTGGATGCGGCTAGACGCATACTCAGGTATGTGAAGTCCACATTGCAGTATGGACTATTTTATGAGACTGGGGTTCAGATATAGTTGCATGGATACATTGATGCTGATTGGGTTGGTAGTATTTATGATAGACGATCTACCAGTGGATATGTGTTCTCTTTTGGGAGTGATGTAGTCACTTGGAGCAGCAAGAAACAACCTACAGTTGCGTTGTCGAGCACAAAGGCTGAGTACAGGGGTGCAGCAATGGCTGCATGTGAGGTAGCTTGGTTGCATAAGCTACTTTATGATATGCATCAGCCTACAGATGGGCCAGTTGTCATTTATTATGACAACATGAGTAGTATACACTTGGCAAATAACCCAGTCTATCATGCTAGAACAAAGCACATTGAGGTGCATTATCACTATGTGCGAGAGAGGGTTTTACTAGGTCTTATTGATCTAGTTTATGTCAGCACAGAGGATCAGGTAGCTGACATATTTACAAAGGTGTTGGGCATAGAGAAGCTGCGCAAGTTTAGAAACCTGCTTGGTGTGTAGGAATTGGGATTGAGCTCGAGGGGGAGTGTTGAGATATCGAGCTCCACTCGTGATATGCCAGGGTGACCGTTGTGCATTTATGTCACTGACTTGTTAGCTGCTGTAGATGCGGTTGGTACACCGCCCATGAATAATAGCTAGATGACAACTATCCTTATCTACTCTAGTTCGTGGCTCAGTTAGTATGCCACCTTAGTTAGTTGAGTTTGGTTTGAGACCCATATATAGGGTTCTTCTATTTCTCTGTACTAGAGTTCTTTTTGGCTTACACAACTAAGAAGAGGAAAACTGTTTTTAGCCTGCACCTTTGTGTGTATTCCCTCATTGTGCAAGTGAGAAAGCTACAAGTGAGACTCCTTCCTTCTCTCCCACAATCTTGACAGAGGCGTCGAGGGGAGACAGGAGAGCGGGGCGGCATGGCAGACGTGGGCGGCGCGGGGAGGGAGGCGCCGAGACGCCGAGGGGGGGAAGGAGTGGAAGGAGGGCGGAGGGAGGAGGGGAAGGAGGGAGGCAGAGGGGGGAAGGGAGGTGAGGAAGAAGAGAGGGAGGGGCAGGAGGAGCAGAAGGTGGGGGAGAAATGGGGGAAGGGTGGAGGGAGGAGGTGAGAGGGTGAGGGAGATGGTGGGGGAGGGTTGGGGAGAGAGAAAGAAGAAGAAGAAGAAGAATAAGAAGAAAGAGAGAGGGGGTGGTTGGGATACGGGGGGAGGTGACCATTGGGGGGTTTATTTAAAAAAAAATAAAAAATAAATTTAATGAATTAATAAGGAAATGAATTAAGGGAGAAAGAAAAGAGAGGGAAAGGGGGCACCCCCGTCCCGCGCGCGTGCGCGGGGCGGGGGTAAAAAAATTTGCGTTAGTGGGACCCGACGGGGCGGGGACGTCGACACGCAAGTCACGGACGTGACGGGGGCGTCTCGAGATACGGAAAAACGAAAACACACGCGTTCACGCACAAGGCGAGGCATGCGAGAACACGAAAAAACAAAGAAAATTTAATAACTCATAAACCATTCGTCGAAATGAAAATCCATAAAAAGGTCTGTTGGTCTTGGCGGTTGATCACCTCCACATTTTGGTTACGTTGCCAGGACAACTGATTCAAGCTTGAGCACTTGTGTGCCTCATATCAAGCATCGAAGTAAGGGATTCATCTCCGAAATGGAGCTTGAGATAGGTAGAAAGTTTGGGTTTTTGATATTTGATACACGTAAGTATTTTGGTTATTTTGATTATTTGATGATTGGAAAAGAAGGGGAAATCATTTAAATTATTTGCTTTTGATTCTTGTTGCATTTAGCGTACGTTAGGATTAAGAAATTGGATTGGAAAAGCGTAAGGCTTACTACTATAAAACATGGCACAAATCGTGGTAAATGGAAAAAAAATAATGTTTGAAATTATTAATGTCAGCAAGCGAGTGATTGGAGATAGCAAGGCCTTGCCGGGAAGGGGTTTAAGGGCCAGGAGACCATAGAAGAGCTCATTTTTCACCCTAGCATTGAGAGAGAGAGAGAGAGAGAGAGAGAGAGAGAGAGAGAGAGAGAGAGAGAGAGAGAGAGAGAGAGAGAGAGAGAGAGAGAGAGCTTCCATTGGTGATTTAATTTGATCTTGCTATCGGGGAATTCTTCTCACGCGTTAGGTATATCAAACCCTTCCTCTTATGTCCTTGTTGTGATCTGGAAGTTTGTGTGCCTTGTGATTGCTTGGATTGTTGGATTTAACGAAATCATCATCGGTGTTGCCGTCGTCGCATACAACTCCGCCCATTCGAGTAGCTTGGTTCTGGGCCAAGTCCCAAAATCGACCCTCAGCCCCCTCTTGTATTTGGCCAATTCGACCTGTCCAAACGGACAACTTGGCCAACACCTTTAAATTTGGCCATCGGCCTCGTGCCTCGGCCCGTCGTCCAAACAATTGACTTAGCCCACTAACCTATTTTGGCCCTCGACCACATCCATTCGGCCATCCGAGCCTCAAATTCGGCCATTGCTCCTATTCGGCCCCCGTCCAAATCCACCACTAGACCCCTGCAATTTGGATGAGTTGGACCGAGTCAGATTTTTGCAAATTTTTTAAAATTTTGCACCAGAACCAGCTAGGTTTCAACCACGCAAACCTTTATGAGCCATCATGACCCCCAAAACTCGATTCTGGCACAAGAAACAGGCAAATTTGCAAGACATAGTCGCTTAGCAGCTTGAGTAGTTTATTGAAAGAGTCAACGTCTTAATGACAGTTGATGGAGTCATAGACCCTGAAACGAACCTAAAACGAGTAAGATGACGTAGTAAGAAACCCTAAAACCTATCAACACGGCCAGAAATTGATCAAACAAGCCTAGCACGTCGAAGACGAAACAAGAGTGCATAAGCCACTTAGACACTTGTTCTTCGCACTCACCTTGATTTTCAACACTTGAAGTACAACTAAGAATAGTCGAAAGCCTGATTGAGCACAAGTGCATGGAAAATAACACACACACACATACGCTGAGTGGAGGTAATTTGAGGATTGTATGCAATAATTAAAGAACTCACTCAAATAAAAGAACTTGAAGGAACCCACCAATAGGAGAAGGTCCCAAGACAGACACGAGCAATCAGAGGCCAACGTAGGACCAAGCGAACAGCGACAAAGACGTGGATCTACTCGACTTGCTTAACCTTATCGATAGCTTGGTGGAGCACGAGAACGCAACCATGTCAGAAGAAAGCTCAGACCATAGGTAGAACGAGAAACTCGACTTGGAAAGAAAAAAGGAAAAGAGACCAGGTGAGGAATCATGATATCTCACCCAACGCCCAATTGGAAAGCGAGCTGTGCAATAAGCGGGAACCTCTGTGAAAGAAGAGTCAAGCATCTCTGAGTCCATGACATCTAGGAGAAAAGCGATCTGGCAACTCCATACAACGAAGCAATCTAAGAATGCATCTCAAGAAGCAAGCACAACTCATGAGTGCAAGGCTATAATGCATAAGCATCAAAGTAGCGCATAGCATCAGCGTGGTACATAGGAGACAGCTAAGAGCACATAGACTCTCCAAAGTCAATCATAGAAGAAGGGCTAACATCCCTGACACATGTCAGATGGGGTCTCAAGATAGTATGTGGCCTCAATGAAGCGAAAGACTAACATACAACTGCAACATCAACCATAAAGCACACTGAAAATGCATCAAGAGGCTTGAGAGATATCTACATCTCATAAAAGATAACATGATGACTACGTATAACCTACTGGGCATCCAAATCCCATAACATGTAAGCCTGAAAGTCACCATCTCCATAACCAAGGAGGATACATCTATGTGACATAGGCACATCTAGCATACATACAAATGCTTGGCAGCCAAACATCCTCAAGTAATCATAGGAGGGTCTCATGTCACTCCATGCCTCGTGTAGTGTAATACCATCCAAAGTCAGACACAACATCCTATTAAGCAAGTAGACTATTGTTATAAGGGCCTCAGCCCAAAAGCCATAAGATAACCCAGTTGTGGTAAGTATAGAAGCAACCTTTTCTTGTAGACTCAGGCACATGCCATGAGCAATCCCATAATATCGTGGGCATAGGAAATCAATGCAAGACTGCTGACAATAGGGCTGAAATCTTAGAGAGATAGCATGACTCTCATAATCCATCTGCAACAAGCACCTAGGCCTGCAACCAACAGAATCCATAAACCTGTCAAGCATAACTACGGCATCCTCAATTAGTACAAAGGGAAAAGCCCAAACACGGTGGGTAGCATGATCCACGAAGGTCACAAAATGCAAAGCTCCACCAAGTGACTGGGTAGGCATAGATGCATAAACTGCACAATGGACAAGATTTAGAGGATCATGCCTCTCACGATCGCCATGAGCCAAAGGGGCTTTGCAAGGACCATAAATACAATTAGGGCAAGCATCAAGATCTGCATGTGAAAAAGGAAGCAGCAATGAGTTTGAACGAGATAAGATCTCCATCTCTCTGTGGTGCATATGGCCTAGGCGATAATGCTATAACAATGCATGTGGTATCTAGATAACTGCAACCATAGAATCTCCCACATGAGAGACATGCAGTGGGTAATGAGAACCAACTCTAGAACCTCTGGCCAAAACCAAGCAACCACAACATATCTTCCATGACCTATCCTGAAGAAAAACAGAGTAATCTGCATCATGCAACTAACTGATAGAAATCAATCTCTTATTGAGCATGGGAACATGTAAAACATCCATGAGCATAAGAGAAGTCCCATTAGGCAAAGCTAGGTGTATGTTCCCTGTACCAACAATAGCATAAGTTTTCTCAATGCCCAAATCAATACATCCGTCAACCTCCCTATAAAAAAAGAACCATGCTCTATGAGGGGTAACATGACAAGATGCCATAGAGTCCAAAAGCCAATCAAAGGCATAGGCTTGATCATTGAGCAAGTAAGCTGTAGGGAAAGAAGATGACAATAGTACATGCTCTACTACATCATCATGGGTAACCACATGTACCTCACCACTAGAAAGAGTGGTAACACCTGTTGCATCACTGACTCTCTACTCATGTTGAGTCCGTCTCTGTCTCTGCTACTCTCTAATTCTTCTAAAACATTTTCTTTTAACATGCCCAAGCTTTCCACAATGGAAGCATACAACATATGTAATTGAAGAACCTATAAAAGACGACAAGGAATCCAAGTCATCACGAATAGGGCTATCCATAGCATCCACGAAGCTCAAGGAGTTAAGGGCTGTCCCAATAGAGGGAATCTGCTCATAAAGACAATCATCTACTAGTACATCAATGGTAGAAGCATGCTACAAAGGCTCATGAAACCTCAATGGATAGGAGGACATAAAGGCATCAACCAAGGATGCAAAAGCTCCCACATGAAGAAGAGTCGTAGCCAACTGCATGACATAACCAACCATAGTACGGTAAAGCATAAGACATTTGTCATAAGAGCATATGGTATTCAGCCATGAAATCAATCCATAACCATACGCATAAGCATAGCTCTGTAGTACATAATGCCATCTGGGAAAAGCCAAGTCAAGCCAAGACCAGCAAGAGGCAAAAAATCCTGCAAGAGTCAAGCTCCATGAAAAGCCCAAGTAATTGTACAATAACATCCAAATAAGTGGCTCTGTAAAGTACATGGCAGTAGACAAAGTGCATAGCTAGGTAAGCAAAAAGAGTAACTGCTCTCTGACCTGTATGGGCAAAAGCAACCCAACTAGCATAAAAGCTAGGCAACATAGAAGCAACAAAGCCATAACTACTAAACCCAAGCACTGTCAAGAAGTCCGCTAATCAAGGAGCAACCTACAAAGAGCCAAGCTTTAATGAGCAATGAAAGCTCAATAACCAACTACCAAGACAAAGGAGCAAGCACTGCTCAAACATATATTTGCATCCAAGTAAATCCAGGATCCATAATCGGGGCATTAAGGGCCAAATAGCATCCAAGCTGCATAAGTGATAAGCCAACCAAATGCAAACTACTCCACAAAATTCTCAAATGCAAGCCGATTCAAGCCCACCCAAACATCTGCCATACTCCAGCAAACCCAAAAGCATCCACATAAGACATCAGTCCCATAATGGGTAGCACGAGGCATAAATCTTGTTAAGTGAAATGCTAGCTGCAAAGAAAATGACAGTGAACCAAGAATTGAGCTCTACTCTTTGCTCAAGAAGCATCCGGGAGCATACACTTCAAAGTGGTATTGTCCAAATACATCAGCATATCATCCTGAGTAGTCGAGAGAACCCGTAGACCATAGGCATAACCAAAATGGAGGTAAAATAACACGTCAACCAAGGTAGCATAAATCCCAACCAACAATGAAGCGTTTGCATCCAAATCAAGGCTCAATATCTCTCAAATAGCATATCCGGGCATAAACCATGATGACCAAGCATCAATACATCCAATAGGACACTCAAATATCAACAAAGAGCATTATGCATAAGCCATCCCTGATAAAACCTTGATGTGCCCAAACAATGTACACTAGTAAATCCCTATATAAATCGAGCTATGGAAGCTCAAATCAAGTCCCAAAGCATCTCAAAACATTGGACAAATATCCCCAAAGAATCTGGGTATCAAATATCAAGCCTGCGGAGCATAACATAAGCTAAGAGCATGACATTTTCTTGCTATAATTTAAGTCAGATATGTTGTAGAACATTCTGCAATCAGATTTTGGTAGATCTGACATCGCCATTGCATCCGGAGCGTGTAAAAACCCCAAGTTAGACTCTTACTTGCCTAAATCGGGTTCTAGATGCCCGAGATATGAGAAAAAATGGGATTTTTGAGCCAGATTTTGAAACAAGCGTAAAAAAAACGTGAGCTGCTACAGTGGGGCTTATTGGTTATCTTGAGGATAAGGGGGCAAATGGGGGCATAAAAGGTGCCCGATGAGGCCAAGGAACACCTGCAAAGAGCCTATGAGGGCCGGGGAGAGGCGAGAGATGAAATCTTACCTCGGGGGGAAGAAGCCATGGTTGGCATTGAAGCTCCAAGCTCTAGGTCTTCAAATCTGGACTAAAGTACCGCGCCAAGCTCCACGATCAAGCTTTAATCCAAATCTCTGATACCAATTGAAGGGGATGCAATGGCAGTGGAGAAGGATAAGAGGAAGATGCAAAAGAGGAGCACACGCAATGTAGGTGATGTCGAGAATGATATGATAGCCTTATTGCACTATCTCATATATATGAATAAAGAATATGGGTGATCAATGTACACGGACAGGCCCAAGGGCCTTTTACCCCAACACCAAAATTGAGAGATGTGACTATGCCACAAGCAGTACCGCTTAGGCAAAGCCTTAATGCTATACGGGCCAGCAAATCAGTCACGGCCATTGGCCAGGACAATCCAGGTTAGGAGAAAGACGAGCAGCCAACAATCTCCTCACCACTCTAGTGACCACCCCTGTGACGCTAAGCCTGGGAGATCTGCTTAGGCAGAATCCGACCCTATGGCAAGACTTTAAGTAGTGGGTTGAAGGATCACGAGAGCAAGCTACTGCATACCTACAAGAAAATGAGGCAGAGATGTAGATACCGAGTTTGACATTGCACTTCGTACCTAAGTCCTTGCACGTTAATGCTTTTTGGAAAGGCATCGAGATGCATGTGATCTTACCGGTCTTAGCCCTAGGAGACACAACAAGGAAAGGGATTGTAGACACAGGGGCAATCCACTTGTTAAGACTGCTAGGTTCAATGCCACATTAGCTAATGGAATGAAAGTGAAGCCATTCGAGATGCTAAAAAATTGGCCAATGAAAATCGCATGAGTCCAATTCTCAGTTGACTTTATAGTCATGAAGAGAGTAGACTACGATATCCTATTGGGCCGACCCTGGATGCGCAATGCTAGAGTGATCGAAGATTGTGGAATGGTCTCATCTTCCTAGGCAATAGAACAGAAGCCATAAGGGTAGAAATGGACTCCTAGAAGACTACATCGGTTGACCTCGATGCTATTTCTGCAATGCTTAAGGGTGATGCTCAGATTAAGAAATCATACGGACCCCTAACTAAGTATATTCCATGTCTTGAAGACGAGCGAGATTGGATGCATGTCCTTGCTACCATCGACTTGTCACTTGTCATTGTCGAACAATGAGGAGTATGAATAGGCCATTAAAATGATCGGTAAGCCCAAGGGTACACCCTCGGTACTGGTCTGCATGATGGCATGAAATCTTTGTAGAAGACCCTACCTTGTCACTTTCCAAGTGTCAAACAACAAGAGGGAACTCCATGAGATTTTAGAGTATTTGACTGGTAAGCTAGTTGGCAATCCAACAGCAAATTTCAAGCCACTCCAAGATCTCTTAGATGAACCAAGGTGGCAATGGACCAAGGTGCATGACCTAAACCTCATGTACAACTGGGCCTTAGTCCCCGCTCAAAGACACGAGATATACCAAGACCTAGGAGACGACGAGTAGTCAGATGAAGATGCTTTCGATGATGACGAGTACGAAGACTACTGCTCCTTTACTGATGAGAGTGAGGGTGAGATAGACACCATAGAATACGACACTAAATGACAAGAGATAGAACAGATAGGAGCAGACTCCAAGCCACAAAGAAAGAACACCTTTAGGATAGAGCGAGGGGTCATGCGCGTGGATTGTGACCACGCTTGGTTGGAACATATAGGAGCCATAGACTTTGAATAAGCAGGCCTAACCCAACTAGGTGCAACGCGAGTGCTTAGAACATAGTCACCCTCTGAGCTGTGACCACTGGGAGAGACTACCTCTTCTAGCGAAGACAGGGAGTTCGATTTTGAGTCGGAAGTGAGTTTAGAGAGTGACCCAAAAATACCTAGGCCTTCCAAGACTAGACATACCAAGAGGGACCTACTTGTCCACCTAAGGCACTGATGGTTAAAGGAGGAAAGGGCAAAACAACTTAAGGACGCACGAGCAGATGAACAACGAAAACCACTAGACCTTCCTAAGAGATTTACGAAGTTCAAGAAGGGTGATAGAGAGTGATTTTACTGGGTGCCAAATGTTAAGGGCAAGCAAGTGAACCCATAGAGGGACCTGCCAAAGTCAAGGAGGTGAACCTAGCCTAGGAAGGAGAGACATTCTGACCTATCTTTATTGCCGATAACTTGACGGAGGAAGAGGAGACAAGTCTTGTTGCTCTCTTGTGAGAGTATATAGACGTATTTGCTTGGTCCTTAGAAGAGCTTAAGGGGGTAGATCCAAGTGTAGTGACTCATAACGTACCCATGATGCTAAACGCAATGCTGGTCAAGCAGTGACCATACCCTATGAATCCAAAACACACTCATGCGATCAATGAAGAGATTGACAAGCTCATGAGAGCGGGATTCATCTACAAAATTGAGCACACAGATTGGGTGTCACCCATAGTCATTGTAATGAAGAAAAATGGAAAGATTAGAGTGTGCATCAATTACAAGAAGGTGAATGCCACCACTAAGAGGGACAATTACCCATTGCCGTACACCAAGCACATGCTCGAGAGAGTGGTGGGCAAAGAGGCCTACAATTTTCTAGATGGCTTCTCTAGATACAATCAGGTGCAAGTACATCTTGATGATAGGCATAAGATTGCATTCGCCACTAAGTGGGGTGTCTTTGCCTACATAGTCATGCCCTTCAAGTTAACTAACGCTCCAACCACCTTTTAATACCTTATGTGCACTGTATTTAAAGACATGCTTAGGAAAGAGTTAGAAGTCTTCGTAGATGACTTGTGTGTTCACTCGACTTGGAGAGAACACTTAGACAAACTCCGAGCAGTCTTTGAATGGTGTCACCTATATCGTCTCTCCCTAAATCCCTTAAAGTGCCAGTTTTGGGTAAAGCACGAATGCATCCTAAGGCATGTGGTGTCAAAGAATGGCATTACCACATACTTTTTGAAAGTTAGGGTCATTGTTGATCTTTCACCCCTAACCAACTATAAGGGAGCTCAATGCTTCTTAGGACAAACAGGATATTATCGACGGTTTGTGCTAAATTATACATTGATTGCTAGAACTCTGTACAAATTGTTGATTCTACGAGCCCCAAATTGGACCATTACCTTCTACGTGCATATTGATGCTTTGAAATTTGTTGTGGGGGCAGTGTTGTGCCAACCTGGCGAACACAATCTCGACTATCTAGTGAGCTTTGCTAGCAAACAACTCACTGAGATCAAGATGAACTACTCAACGATAGAAAGAGAAGGTCTGGCCATGACATTTGCCATGAAGAAATTTCGGCATTATTTATTAGCCACACCTTTCACTTTCTTTATGGACCATGAAGCTGTTATATTTAGTAAAGAAACCTTGTGCTACAGGACGCATAGCTTGATGGCTCCTTCTGCTTTTAGAATTCAACTTCTTTGTGGTTGTACGAAAAGGAAAGCAGCACTTCATGGCCGATCACATGTCACACATCCCCACGGGAGAGGCCGCTAGACAAGGCATCGCCGATGAGTTGCCAGATGCGTACTTGTTTAGCCTATCCAATGAGAGAGATTTATTTCGAGCTGACTTGATGCCATATTGGGCAGATGACATAATCCAAGTGCTTGAACATGGACTACTTGAATGATCGATGGAGAAAGCTTGACTTAGGCAACTTAATCCTCAAGATCCAACCCTATCAGTTGATAGTAGGCCAACTATATAGGCTAGGGGAAGACGGATTGTTACGTAGATGTGTATGCGAGCATGAGATGCACGATGCGCTCTCAGAGACGCACAATGGAATTACTAGAGGACACTTTAGCAAAGATACGATAGTCCACAAGATGCTGCAATCTCAACTGTGGTGGTCCACACTTTTTCGCGATGCGACACAATTCGTTAAGTACTATGACGAGTGTCAGCGGGATAAAGGTCCCGATTCGCAAGGATCAAATGGAGCTAGCCCCAATAATTGCACGACAACCCTTTGAAAAATAGGGAATTGAATTCATAGGACCCATTACTCCTGCGGCACAATACTTGTAAGCCAAGTACATCATTGTAGCCAATTGACTATCTAATGAAATGGGTAGAAATAAGAGCTACGAGAAAGAATGACGCTAGAACGATTATCAAGTTCCTATGAAAGCAAGTAATCTCACGATTCGGCTGCCCCATCAAACTGGTTAGTAACCAGGGCACACACTTCATTAATGAAGTGATTGTGCATCTTCTATCCACATTTCTAATTATCCATCGAAAATCCTTGCCATACTACACTTAGGCAAACGGCCAGGCGAAATCCACAAGTAAAATTCTAGTAAACATCCTGACCAAGGTAGTCTCTGCTTCACGCAGTGACTGGGATAACAAGTTGATGGCAGCCTTGTGGGCTTACCGCACAGCCTATAAAATAGCTATAGACCAGACGCCTTTTAGGCTGACCTATGGAACTGAAGAGATTCTACCTGTAGAGTTCTTCATTCCTAGCCTGAGAATAGCACTTTACGAACAATGGAAAGTGAAGGAGGCATGGATGGAATGTCTAATTGAACTTGAATGCCTCTCAGAAACCCGACTTCTAGCTACACGTGCACTCATATGCAAGAAAGCACAATGCAAAAGCTGGTTTGACAAGCACGTCAAGCAACGCGACTTTGATCAAGGAGACTTAGTGCTCTTGTACTCCGTTAAGGGGCATAAACAGGAAATGAAGTTTAAAGGTCTAGGGCCCTTCAAGGTTTGTGCCATCAATCGAACTGGTAACATCGAACTCGAGACTTTGTGGGCATAAGCTTCTTCGATGGCACTTGAATCAAGATGTACTACCCTCCCACTCATCCTCTGCATGAACCACCAATGTTAAAACCCCCCGTCAAGGTATGAGTAGCCACAATCATGGAGATTGACGATGAAAATGAGAAAGCCATAGAACCTGCTTACCTCTGCATCACGGTCACTACCAAGCAGACATTCACATTCAATGCCTTGATCAATGAGGGAGCAGACTTCAATGTCTTAACTCACAATCATTGGACCCACACTGGCAAACCACAATTACAGTCCACTACTGCCAAACTAAGCCCATATGGGAGCCGACCATACGCACTCCTAAGGAAGTGCATGGCCGCAGTTTCTATAGAGTTCGAGAGCATACCAATGATCTTTTATGTGTTGCCAAACACTAAAGATGCAGGAACAGAGTTGCTGCTAGGTCGAACCTTTAAAAAGCAAGCTCAATGTAATGTCGATTATGAGTCGCAGCATATCCACCTAGCCATTGGCAATGTCTGCATAGTAGCAGCTTTCAGCAAGGGCTGTGCAACTCCTACGAGATTCGCAAAGCCACCAGTGGAAACACCTACAGCCAAGTCTAAGGAGGGGGGTTGTGACTTGTTACAACTCCCTAAGGCCGAAGCCAATGCCCACGAACCCCAGTTTAGATGGGTACCTAAACATCAAAGCCTACCTCGAGGAGCAATTGGCCATGCCTTTGCAAGGCTAAGAACGAAACCTCGAAACCTAGGAGGCCAAGACAAAGCTACAGATAGCGACGTACGGTCAAGTCGTGATGGGTTCCTATGACCCTATTGCAAGCGCAAGCCTATTATGAGGGTAATGCCTGGATATGGATCCCTAAGGCTAAAACAGCCAAAGGCACTGATCAAACGCCACCCTCATGTTTAACCATACCCATCCATACAATGTTTCAAGGCCTAAAGCCGCATAAGCCTCGAGACATCAACCCCATAGGCTCACAACTAGTTATGCCCATGAAGACCGACCAAGTCTATCGGCCCAAATCTCAGCATGCTACTCCCAAACCCATACCACATAAATCTACCAACTCGGGAAGCTGCATGCGCAAGTAGCACTGCTCCATTAGCAGTCCAACCCATTGTGGAAGGGACCCAACTGCAATCTCAAGAACAGCTGAAACTGCAACCATCTACTGCCAAATTCTCTAGTTCTATCAAACCCCAACCACCCGCAAGCCTTAGACCCTCCAATGAGTGAAAATCATTCTTGACAGTGGCCACAGATCTAGCCAAAGACACAGCGGATGACGTGATTGCTTGCCTTAGATGCTTAGATACCACATTCATGTCGCTGGCTCTGAGCTATGACCGCTTGGACTTGGACCTGTTGCAAGAGCCCTTAGCAACTAAAGTTCGTATGATGCCTTGTTCATGGGACACATTTGAATTCGCATTTATCAAAGCACCCCGCTCAGCTGTAGAGTTGCTCAGCACTGAGATATCTAGAGAGTAAGCCATCAAACAACGTCTCATTACGTCATATGATAAGCAAACTACTTTTGCTATGACTGACCAAGAAATCGAGGAGTTAAAATAGCTTGCTGAAACTGAATCCCCGTTCTTATGGAACTGATATGCTCTTCAATTGCAATGGGAACTCAAAGGATGCCAAATAATGACCAACATTGAGTAGTGACACACAATCAATACATCGGAGTATGACCCAACTTATGTTGCTCCAACCTCGTATAGAGTGTTGACAACTATTTGTGGCCGATCCATGGAAGAGCACATCAAAGGACACCCTTACCTTGATCGCCCTCCCGACCAAGGAAGAGTTATGTATTACTAGCCATGTCTATTCCGACGACTTCTTAATGGATGTCCTTACTTACATCACACATGTAGGCAGTCGACCATTCGATCCAGACCGCGAAGCTCAGTTGGAGTACAATCCAGATTTCTATGCTTGGCTCATATGAAGGTAAATACTCGACCAATACGTTGAATACCCTTGGTCCGCTAACCTTCAACCCTAGGAAGGATTCTTCTCAAATCTGGAAGTGGAGAGGGTAAGGTGAGTCAAATTAGAACTAATAAAAATCAAGCAAACACGTAAAAACATAAGAAAAAACACACCGCCGTGAAAACCTGAGTCTACACTTAAACGTAAAAAGGAAAGAAACATGTTAACTTGTGATTGAGAAAAAATGTCGCAAAATTTTTGAAATAAAGGGTGAAAATTTTGGAATGAATGTTTATTTTGGAGCTTAAATATTTTCATTCAACAAACATGAAGTCTTTCTTTTCAGCAAATAATTGTTTTGAAAGCACTAATGGGAATCATGGTTCATGACAGGAACGAAAGATGTCGCAGTAAGATCGTGCTCACCAACTCCCTTTCACAGAGGAGGAGAGGACGTAATATGGCATCAACTTAGAAAACCGTGCTTATAACCAGCTGAAATTCCGCAATATCCACAGCCTTGAGGAGGTGGTAGCCAAGGAGGAGGCTGCAATGAGAGTAGTGGAATAGTGTAACCTCTTGAAGTACCTATAGAAGTTTGCGCAGGAGCCTGACCATGCAAAGTGTGTGGAATTTCTGAGAACGTACAACCCCGATCAAGAATGCGGAATGATGACTGTGGGAGGAGGGGAGAATGCTAAACAGGTGTAGGTGCCATTGAACCAGGCCTTGGTGGAGAAGGCACTGGGGTTGGAACATAAGATGGAGAAGAAACATAAGAGAGATGTGTATGCTATGCTAAAGATGAAGAGGGAGGATGTTTCGATAAAAGATGGCATCAGCGTACAGGATATCCCCGATGTTGAGGCCCGCATGCAGGCAAAATTGGTGCACTCACTCTTCTCCAACCAGCACTATATCTTCCTCATGCACCGAATCAGTGTGCTTGTGCTGGAGAATGTGGCAGCCCACACCTTGGATGAGGTAGATTGAAACGGCTACGTGCGTAAGACTAAAGACCAAGCAACCAAAGCACTAGCCCTAGGCAGTAGACCCTGCTGGCAAGCGGAGAGTCCCCAATCTCTAAAAGTACCGAGAGAAAGAAACCTTATTCGAAAGCCTCTTTCATCAGATGTGAAAGTGTGGTGACAGCCATCATCTAAGAGGCTGTAAAAGAAGCTCAACAAGGAGAAGAAGGAGAGAATGAGACTCCAGATAGGTCGCCGATCCACTAGGAGAAAGAGCCATTGAATGACAGGACAAAAATTGAGACGACAGAGAAGGAGGATCAGGAGGCTCAATCCAGAAGGAAAAAAGCAAAGAAGCCCACTAAAAAGACAGCTTAGAAGAAGAAACAGGATGAGGACATGAAGAAGGAAAAAGAAGATCTAGAGAGAGCCAAAAGGGAATCCCTAAGAGAGGTTGAAGAGAGGAAGAAGAAAGAGAAGGAAGAAGCAAAAAATCTGGTAGAAGAATCAAGGAAAACAAAGGAAGAGAGAGAGAGAGAGAGAGAAGAGCTACGGAAAAGGAGGCAGAGTTGAGGAGAAAGGAGGAGGAAGACATGGCCGAAGCAACTCGCCGGGTCCATAGAATAGCAAAGCCGACTTGATGACCTAGGGGCTTTAAGTTCACCCAGGGATGAGGGACCTAGCTCAAGCACTCATGTACCCGAAGTCATATTGCCTATTGTCATCAAAGACAAGGGCAAGGCTCCCATCCATCCCATCCCACCCCTCTTGCCCAGCAAAGCAACCACTCTCACTCCAAGCATCTCGGCCAGCACCGATGTAAACAATTTTGTGGCCTGGATGTAATACTTCATTAATAAGGAACTGGCCCAAGGAAAGAGGGTGGAGACTACGGCCACTAGGTAGAAAAGACCGACCACAAATGCCGAGTGTAGGCAGGATCCGAAATGCCAAAAGATGGAAGCTTCGACCACTCCAATCCCTACTACTATGATGCCACCAGCAAACTATGATGAATATGTTGCTGAACTGCTCTCTCAACTAGAGAAGGTAAAGGAGGAAAGAAAGATAATGGTGGCCAAGTTGGAAGCGGAAAATGAGTCGATGGCAACCTTCCAGCTTGAAAAGATGAGGCAAATAGCTATGCAACAAAAGGAGATATTTGATCTAAAACATGAAGTAAAGGCCAAAGATGACAAGGAGGAAAGGTGGTGGCAATAGCTCGAAGATGAAAATCAAGAGCTAATGGAAATGCAGAGAGAATATAAACTTTTAATCATGCAATATGAGGATTTGGCAGCAAAACAAATCGGATCGTATGAGGCATGAAGAGTTTGCCACAAGGGAAGAAGAAAGGAAGCAAGAAGAGGAGCAACACCACAGAGAGATGGAAACCATGACCAAAAAGTTGAGCCTTGAAAGAAAAGAATAGGAGAGAATGAGCAGGGAATTGGAAGACCAAGAGCAGAGACTCATGGCCCTAGTACAAAGACAAGGAGAAAGTATGGAGGAGATGAAAAAGAGAGCCAAAGGCCAAAATGAACGAAGAGTGAAGACCTTGGCACATCGCCTAGCTCTCATGGAAAAAGAGAAAGTCCTAGTAGAAAGCAAAGCAGAGACAACCCAAGTGGGCTTCAATACTCAACAACGAGCTTTTCTGAAAACTTTGATGGATGCCACTCACACAGAGAAAGGGGAGTCCCTTGAGGTGGTAAAGAAGAAGTTGAGCATAGCACGCAGAGCTCTGCAAGTAGGCTACACATGCCACCACAACCCATTGTAGTTGGGTTGAGCCTTGATGAACAATGCAAGTACCTATTGTTGGCTAGCCTAACCCCCAAGAGATTAATGCACTAGGTTTTGTAGAGGAGGTACAGCAAGAAGATCGCCAAAGGAGTGAAGCTAAACTGCAATTTGACATGGGCAAATTCGAAGAAGAAGTGATCCCACAACCCCTTGCACCCCACTTTGAAGAACAACAGCAATCAACAAACACATCCACGGAAAGAAAAACCACCCTGAGGGAAAAGAGAAAGAAAATGATGGAAGAAGCCAGATAGAGATTGAGGGCCAAACTTGTGGCATAGCCGTCCGCACCTCTTCCACCATGCCTAGGTGACCTATCGGCCAACTTCCATGCAGAACTCATAGTCTAGGAGAGACAAGAAAAAGAGAAACAACCTTTTAACTTCAGCTTCCTTCTCCCCAATGGCTTGCGCAGAGTCCTTCCCCTTAAAGTAATGTAAGAGGTGATTGGCATTGGAAGCTGGCTAGGCCAACAATGGCTGGAAGAAAGAGAGAAGAATCCCATCCTTTGGGGCACCGAGGATGCAGAGTATTGGCAAATTAAGGTTTTTGAAGTGCCTCGGTCTGTGCCCGAATACAAGTGCCAACCATTGTGGTGAAGATGCATTTGCAACGACAATGTGTTCTCTTGGATGGCTTTTTTGAATACCCTCCCCTCTGAGAGAAACAACCCCACCTTCATGGCGTATCCTCGTAGGGTAGGAGTAGATTTTAATACAAACACGCATGGTTGCTATGACTTCCCCATCATATATAACCCCGTACTACTACCTTAGCACAAGCCCTCACTTTCACTCAAACAGCCTAGATGTTACTATGACCTGTTTCATTGCTGATTTCTCCTCCTGTCCCGATCCTGCCTTCATTACCACATGCAACTACCTTAGGCTATTAGAAATCTTACTTAAGCAAGATCCCATCCCGACAGAAGATGGTCTCCCCCCACTCTTTTTTGATCCTAACACCATAGATAGTTGTGCAACAACCTGCCTAAGGATGCGAGCCAGCCTTCTACCTTCCTCCTGCCTAGATATTCTTGAGGATATGAGTGATAGCTAATTCACCCGTTGTAACCACCCATTCCTTTCGACCACCTCTCTCCATATCCGCTTAAACCTTAAGGGTTACATGCAAAGCTGTAAATTTTTGAGTCACTCCATTAAATCCCCTTCCCCACCACATTCTGATGATGATAACTAGCAATTAGCTACTACCCGAATCATGTAACTCAGCAAGCAAAAAAAAAAAAAAGATAAAGGAAAGAAAAGAAAAGAGAAGTCCAAATACAAAGACATCAAACAAATAATAATGGAAGGAGCACACAACATGTCTAAACACAAGTCGCGGCACATAGCTCACAGTCACTGCACCTAGGGGTCCTCAAGTTAGGCACATCCTGTGGCCTTAGTCAACCGGTTCCGTTCCTAACCCCCTAGCCCTTTTCGACTCCCCACTTCACGCTTAGGGCACCTCAAGGGTAGGACATACCTAGGGAGGTAACACTCGCCTATGGTTAGACCTGTCACCCTAAGTTACACGCATCGCACCTCCCTTCGCAGGAACGGGGTCTTCAAGTGTGGAACATTACCCAGGCTTGCTTGTGGTTAGACCCAGCTCCCCATTCCATTAGCACAAGCACACAGCACTACATAGTGAGGTAGACACTCCCCTTAGGTAGAGCACTTTCTCCTTTCAGGTACAACAAGATACTACAAACCACCAACTTTGGAGGCCCCCATCATCCACTCGATATACCTTGGGATCTCCATCCAAATCATCACCAAAGCTTCCCAATCAACAGAGTCTACATGTGACCCTATCATCACCCCACCAGCCACTTGCCTAGAACCCACCCTTCCACAACAAAGAGCTTGAAGTGCCATGGGACTGGTACCCGTTTCAGAGGGGGGTAATGTTAACCTCAATTCGAGATGACAAAAATATGAAACAAAGAGCAAAAAGAGGACAGAAAAAGAGCAATGGCACAGAGGCAGCCCCTAAAGCTAAGCTAAGGTAAAAAGCACAATTTTAAATGGAAGGCACCTCAAAAAACTCTAAAAACTCTTGTAAAAGAGCGCTAGACTCCCTCTTGTGCCATTTGTAAAAGAATTGACGGGTGAAGGCTTAAGGCATGATGCAAGAAGAGGGAAATATGAAGAAGGACCTTGCCACAATGACTAGTCATGTAAAAAGAGATGGGTGTCCATGGGACTTTAGGGCTTGTATATAAAGTTCACAAAGTGAATGGAAGCTCATTCTTTGGTGTGTGTCTAACAAGAGTCCTCTCTTCTTGTCTTCACCTTGCTTGTGTGTGTGCTCTTGAAAGAGGGAGTGTGAGAGTGTAAGGGAGCGAGTGTGTGGGAGTGAGAGATTAGGAGGGTGAAGCTCTTCACCATCTCTTATTCTCTTATTCTCTTATTATCTTCCTTCTCTTCTCTTTTCTCATGCGGGTGGCTATGGTGAATGGAGCTCGATGGAGGAGGCTTAAGGATGCTTGAGCTAGCATCTAGGATTGTGGAGCTATGGGTGTGTGCGAGGGAGGAGGCAACTCATTTCGGCATTGAGGTAAGATCACTACACTCCTAGATTCAAAGACGCATCAGCTGGGTAAGAGATAGCCATTAGAGCTTGCTTGAAACGCTTGAAATAATAAGCGGTCCGTGGGTCTTGGTGGTTGATTGCCTCCATACCTGTAGTGAGGCGGTCTACTGGAGCTAGACATCCACGTTATCTATTTGAGCCCTTGATGCATTATGTATTGGTTATAGATGTAGGAGAGCCTCTCACTTATGATGAGGCTATGTGCATGGGTGACAGTCACTCCCAGGAGAGGGCTATGCAGTCTGAGATGGACTCCATGTATAAGAATATGACTTGGGATTTGGTTGCATTGCCTTAGGGTAATAAAGCTTTGGTGTGTAAATGGGTGTATAAGCTGAAAAGTACCCCTGGAAACCCCAAGCTGGTTTATAAGGCATGACTTGTTGCTAAGGGTTTTAAATAGGAGCATGAAGTTGACTTTAACGAAGTCTTTTCTCATGTGGTCAAGATGACCACCCTACGCTTGGTTTTGGTCTTAGTCACGCAGCTTAACTTGGACATGTATCAGATGGATGTCAAGATTGCATTCTTGCATGGGGATTTGCATGATGAGATATATATGGAGCAGCCTAAGGGCTTTGTGGGATCAGCCTGTATTCCTTTTTCACTGACAATATGTCCCAAGTATTCCACTTCAGTCTGCATGAAAGAGCACTTCTTCTCCTTAGCAAAAAGCCTATGATGTCTCAATACATCGAAAACCCTCCTCATATGTGCCAAGTGATCCTGTAAAGTTTTGCTATAGATCAAGATGTCATCAAAGAACACCAAGACAAACTGAAAGAGGAAAGGTTGCAAGATCTTATTCATCAGGCTTTGAAAGGTAGCTGGAGCGTTTGTAAGCCCAAATGGCATCACCAAGAAATTATAGAGCCCACGATCAATCCTGAAAGCAGTCTTGACTTCATCACCCTCTCGCATGCGAATCTGATGATACCCTGATCTCAAATCAATCTTCATGAAGAATCGAGCCCCCTTAAGCTCATCAAGCAAATCATCAATTCTGGGTATAGGATACCTGTTCTTCACTGTTATCTTATTGAGATCCATGTAGTCAATGGACATTCTGAAAGATCCATCTTTCTTTTTGACTAACAGGACTGGAGATGCGTAAGGTGAAGAACTTGGTTCAATGAATCCCATTTCAAGAAGTTCTTTGATTTGCTTGGCTACTTCCTCTCATTCACACTTTGATAATCTGTAAGGTGGCTTATTGATTGTCTTTGAGTTGGGCTCCAAATCAATGGGGTGATCCACTGCTCTCTTAGGAGGCAATGAAGTAGGTACTTCAAACAAATCTCTATACTCCTCAAGAAGAGCTGTCAAGGCTGGATGGTTTGCTGAATTATTGGGCTGATCTTGTGTTTCTTTATTCAAATGCAAAACAAATATTTGTGAGTGCTTCTTGTACTCTCTTTTGAGTTGCTGAATGGTGATAAGCTGAAAATATGATCTACTAGGAATTCCATGTAAATGGATAAGCTGTCCATTAGAGATAAACTCCATATATAACTGTGAGAAATCCATAGTGATCCTGTCTAATGTCATCAACCAATCACAACCGAGTACAATATCTATGGGCCCCATTTCCAGAGTGATCAGGTTTACTTTGGCTTCAAAATTTTCAGCCAACTATAAAGAAACCTGTGGGCAAATCTGTGTGCTGATTTCTTCTTCACCATTAGCCACTTGAACTCTAATGGGCTCCTGTAAGTCTGTGGGAACACAATTTAACTTGTCCATGATGGACTTATTCACAAAACTATGAGTATTGCCACTGTCTATCAGGATGAACACTGGCTTTCCACATATACTTCCCTTCATACGAAGTGTATTAGGGCTCTTAGATCCCGTCCAAGCATCCATAGAGATAGAACAATTAGTGGCAGCAAGCGACTCATCACAAGATCCACCAGGATCAAACGGAACATTTCCACCTGGATCAAAAGGAAAAGAGTCGGCTAGATCATAAAAGTACTCCTGTCCAACTTCCTCCTCCAGATCTTCATTTTCAGCATTAAATGCCACTGCATTAGCTTCATCTATGTCATCTTCAAAATCCTCAAAAACCAACATACTCTGAAGCTTAGGTTTGGCATTTTTGTATACACACTTTGAAGCATGATCAGGTGTATACTTTTTCCCACACTTGAAACATAAGCCTTTGTCATTCCTTTCCTTGTAAAGATCCATGGGAATAGATTTGGGATTTGTATTAGCTAAAATGGACTTAGGCTTGTTGTCCCCCTGTTTGAAATCAACTTTTGGACTATTTGCTGTCCTGAAATTACTTTGAGGCCTAGAAGCATTAAATGGAAGATAAGTTGGCACCCGTAAGCTCGCATTGGGCACATGATTACTGCCATAAGTGTTACCAACTTGTCCTTGCTTTAAAACAATCCTTGGCTGTCCAAAACCAGGCTGAAATGAAGATTCTTTTCTATACGTTCTTCCATAGTGCTCTGCAAGCTCAATAGCCTTAAAAAGTGAAGTAGGATTTTGTGCCATAACATCAGCTGATAAAGATGGCTCCAGACCATACATAAACTTGTGAAGCTTAGCCTCATCACTGATACTTTCCACATACATGGTCAAGTTGAGGAATTGGTTTGTATACTCTCTTACACTTAGGCCCCTTTGTTCCAAACCATACCATCTCCGTGCTAACTTCTCTTTCTCAAGAGGCGAAACAAAGACTTCAACCATAAGTGCCTTGAAAGCTTCCTAATTCTCTACAAGTATATTTTCTTTCTTGATATACCTCCACCAAGTCTGGGCAAATCCTTCTAGATGCAAGGAAGCAAAGTGAATCTTCATATCATCAGTTTTTGGGTATATATCAAAGTAGGACTCCATCTTAGAGGTCCATTCCTCTAAATCAGATGGTGAAGATGACTGGCCATTAAATTTGGCTAAAACAATTTTGTCCTTAAACTCCCTTTCATGAAAGGGTTGCTATCCCAAAATTGGCTGATCAGGATTACCAAGTACGGAGCCTCCAAATTGAGATGGAAATCTTCCAACAGGTGGCTGAGAATTACTATGTAATCTTCCTGTTTGTAGAGCACCCCTAGAATTTTGAGTATGCAGTCCAAAAGCTTGAGTATTGGCCCCATTCAAACTGCCCAAGTAGTCATCATGCCTCTGTAAAGCTTCTCCTACTTCATATTGACTATTTGGAATGCCTCTTCTTCCAATAATCCCATTTCCATGACCATTTTGGTTAGATGGCTGAAGTGGGACTGAAGGGCCACTGTTTGAACAAGCCTTCTCATTAACTTCTCTTGATGCCATTTGCAACTGCATGAATTTAGAAATTTGTGCCATAAGTTGTTCATTGGATTCCACCAACTTATCAATAGAAGCCTTGATTTGATCAGTAGATAGAACCATCAGCTTCATTCTTGACAAGATGGCCTCATGTCATTCCCTATGTCTTTGTTTATGGGCACACAAAGTATTATTGAGTATACTGACTTCTCCTTGTTGTTGAAGCTCTTCAGGGTTCTCTTGAAGTGTACTATCCATCATGGAATCCCTGATTTGCTGAGCATAATCTTCCTGGACCTTATTTTTGCCTTTATGTCCTGCCATATTAGTGCAGTCCTGGAGTACCCCCTGTCAGAAAAATGGCTATAGCTTTTGCTAGGGAGCTCCTATTTCAGAACTTTCTTGTGCAAATTGAAGCTAAGAATGCCCTCTTCGAGATGAGCTATAGCACGCTATAATAGGTTTAGGACAGAAATTTCTGTAGATGGATTTCAGAGTCTGAACTGTCCAGTCCTGCACCCTGTCTAGACCTGTAAGTGCCCTATTTTGACCCTGTAATGCAAGATAGTAACCCCAAATGGCTACCAAACCCTGTAAAAGGGTATATAGGACCTGTGGGTACCCTATAGTACCTGCACATGTGCTTCAGTAATGAATGGTGTACCTGTAACCGCCTGTAAGTACCCTGTAAGTGACCTGTAAATTCCTTTTTTTACCTTGTTTTGGTCCTGTAGGTACTTGAGCCCTTGGAAAGTCTTCAATCTTCAATTCTCCACTCGTTGTACCTATGTGAGGGATAAAACGGCATGACAGGCTCCCTACACGGGCTCCGAATCACCGGGAGGTGGGCAAAGTTCCCCCCGGGTCGGTTGATTGCACCCTTCGGGATCTTCGATAGTGAGGGAGGGTCACCTCTCTTTTGTCCCACTATCTCCCCCGACATCCACCTTTTTCCTCAGTGGGAATATCAACATGGCACAGGCTAGTGTTCTAAGCAATCAGCATGATATGCATTTTTGAAATATTCATTCAGCCTTTCATGAGATGCAATTAAATGAGATTTTGAAAATTTGGGATAGGAGAAGGGTCTTACCGATGCAATTCAGTGACTCGCTGATTGCTAGTACTTACCCTTTTACAATATTTCAACTTGGGCAAAAGAAATTCAACAAAACAAATCAAGGTTATGCATCAAGCTGATCAAATGATACCTATGATGAAGTAATGATTGAATCAAAATGAAATTCAATGGAATAGGCTGGAATCAATGAGAATTAACACTAATCTCTGATTTATTGATCAATCCAGTGAATTAATTGATCAATAGTCTCCCATCAATAAGTGGAAAAGCCATTAGTAATTGGATTATTGAGAGATTTCAGAGATTAGTAAAAGAGAATACCTCCATTAAGCTTGAAGAATGTGATTGATGTCAGCTTCAATCCCATTGATACAAAAGTTCTTCATAATCCCTCATAAATCCGTAATAAAGCTTGAAATCTCCATAGAATCAGCCCATACAAGCTCCAATGTGATGAAATCCTTGAATAATCAATGCTCCGGCCTTGCTTGAATACTTGAATATCAAAGATTCAAGCCCCTTGATGAAAAGCCCCAAAATAATCCTTCCGTTTGAGCTCCAATGTCATGCACCGGCTGAAATCTCTTCAATGTCTTCAATCTTGGAGTCTATCCAGCTTGTACTTAGCATTAGAGAAGCCTTGGAGGTCGGGGAAGTCCAAAATTTTGAGAAATTTGAGCTTCTAGGTCTGTGGCTATGGCTGCCCTGTTGTGTATTAGGGTTTTGAGCAAAAGAATGGCTGATCAGGGTTCTTCTGTGGGCTGAAGATTATTGTCAACAAGTGCTTGATGAAGCCTTCAAGACCTTTGATCAATGAGCTGAAGATTTGGAGCAGACTGAGCAGGGAGAAGGAGCAGGAAAATCAGCGCATTTTTCGGGCTATTGTTTGGCACATACTCTGCATCATGCATCAACCATGGTACTCCTCCTGAAGCTCATGCAATAAGGAACCTTTGCCCCATGCTTTGACAGTGAGAAATATTTAGCAGAGATAGGTATTTGGAATTTTCTTGACAGCCACCATGGAAGCTTCAGCCAAAAGCTTGAAAGAGAGAGAAGAGAAGCTCTCTTTTGAAAAGTAATTGTAGTTTAGCCTCTAACTAAGCCCGGTTAACCATCCTTTACCCTAGTTACCTCCATTTTTGCATGAAATTTGATGACGTCCAGCCATTTAAGCCATTATCCGCCATATTTGACCTTGGATATCTCCAGATGTAGTCTCTTACTAATTGTAGATGATCTGCAGCACTCCACTAGTCACTGTCTTGTACTATTTTTGTCTAAAATTGATTTTGAAATAGGAAAATGGGACTGAAAATGGAAGAAAAGAATGGATCAACGACTCAAGCTCTGATACCACATGTCAAAGAGAGAACTAGGGAGAGAGAAAGAGGAGAGAGAAGACTGCAGAAGAGAGAAAAAGAGTGACGAGGAGAGAGAAAGACTAGATTTAGAGAGAGAAAAATAGGAAAGAAGGGGAAGCCATAGAAGCTGTGAGCAAGAAGGGAGAGAAAGTCTGTAATTGTATTAATGTGTCAAAAAGATATGAAAATTTACATCTTCTCTCCTTTTATACCAATGTCAGTGTGACATGGCATAATATCAATGTTATTAACACTAATTTGTTATTCCCAGCTTCTTACACAGAGAGAGAAGAGATAAAAATAATTTATTGATGAGAGACAAGAAAGAGACGTATTTTTTAAAATCATTGATAAGAGAGAATAGAAAGAAATGTAAAAAGTACTTTAGATAGAGAGGTACCTTTTTCAAATTAATGTAGGGGAGGCCCAAGAGTAGTATTGTAGTATTATATAAGAGAGTGCTAAAAAATTTTGAAGCCAAAGAAGGGGCACCAGTCCCCTTCTTTGGCTTCAAAATTTCCTAGCACTCTCTCCTATAATACTACCTTAGATCCCCTCCTACATTAATAGCCTTGGATCTTTACAACCACAGACACACACACACACACACTCTCTCTCTCTCTCAATACTACAATATTAACTTTGGGCCTTTCTTACACATTAATAGCTTTGAATTTTTATCAAAACACACATGCACACATACACATACACACACACACACACACACACACACACACTCTCTCTCTCTCTCTCTCTCTCTCTCTCTCTCTCTCTCTCTCTCTCTCTCTCTCTCTCTCCCCTTTTGCCTTTAAGAAATTCTAGCAACTCTCTCCTATAATACCACAATAGTACCTTTGGACTTCTCCTATATTAATAGCTTTGGACCTTTATTATCAAAACACATACACACATGCATGTTCTCTCTCTCACAACTTGAGATCAACTTCCTCTATTAAAATTTTTTTGGCCTAAGTACAATTAGACTAAAAAGTCATATTTTGATTATAATTTGAATAGTATAAAACTTTTTTAAATCTTTGATAAGTCTTTATTTTTTCACATATACAATGCAAAAGACAACTACCATTATATGTTATGTTAATGATTAGTTTTCTATGTTAGGAGAAAAAAAGCCCCAAAAGAGAGAACTCCTTTTTGTTCATAAGGTTCAAACATTTCAATATAGTTCATTAAAAAAGTCTCCATCTACTATGTCTCATATTAAAACATATCATAAATATACACATAGTTTCATTTTCCTAACTAGTTATTATTTTCAATCTATTTTCTCCCATCAAATATTATTTTAAAACTTTCCTCTCAATCAAAAAAGTATTTAGATATATATATATCTCTTCTCTCTTTCTCTATTAACTCTATTGATCCTAATGACGAGAGAGAGAGAGAGAGAGAGAGAGAGAGAGAGAGAGAGAGAGAGAGAGAGAGAGAGAGAGAGAGAGAGAGAGAGAGTGTGTGTGTGTGTGTGTGTGTTACAAGAGATACACATAGTGAGAAATGAAGATAAGGGCCATGCACAAATACATATATACACACACATAAAGAGAGAGGGTATATACACATGCACAACTTAATTTTTTGTTTACTTAATAATTTAATTACTAGTTATTTTTACTTAATTACTAAATAAAAATATAAAAATAGGAGAAATGGAGATAGAGACGAATGAGAGAAGGAGAAAGCGAGATAAATGAGAGAGAGAGAGAGAGAGAGAGAGAGAGAGAGAGAGAGAGAGAGAGAGAGAGAGAGAGAGAGATTATGTGACTTGCTTTAACTTTTTTTTAGTTGAGAAGGGGGTTGCTAGCAACTTGTCGAGAAGAGGGTTGCTTACAACCCCTTCTCAATATGTTTTTTTTTTCACAAGTCTCTTTGATCATTTCTTTGAGGAGACTTGTGAAATTTTTTTCGATGAACATGGGGGTTGCCAGCAATCCCTTCTCAATGAAATTTTTTTTCACAAGTCCTCTCTAAAAACTTTTTTCACTAAACATAGACATGTTAGCAATCCCTTCCTAACCAATTTTTTTTAAATAAGTCCCCTTAGAGAGAAGGAGGGAACTTGGCAATTTTTTTTGCCAAGAAGGGATAGCTGGCAACCCTTGTTTGGCAACAAAAGATTTCACGCCCCCTTAGAGAAATGATGGAGGGGAGTTGTGATTTGAAGCTCTCTCTCTCTCTCTCTCTCTCTCCAAGAAGGGGTTGCTGGAAACCCCTGTTTGGCAAAAAAAAACATGTTCCCTTAGAGAGATGATTATAAAGCCACGTAATCTCTCTCCCCCTCTCTCTCTCTCTCTCTCTCTCTCTCTCGCCAAGAAGGGGTTGCCAGCAATCCTTGTTCGGCAAAAAACATTTCATGTCCCCTTAGAGAGATGATTATAAAGTCACATAATCTCTCTCTCTCTCTCTCTCTCTCTCTCTCTCTCTCTCAATGAGAAACTACTACAACATTCAAGTGAACAAAGATTTTTTATTCTAGTTCACATAGAAGATAAAGAGAATTTCAAACCAAATGATGATATTGAGTCTCAAAAGTCATGCAAGCTAGTAGCATGGTGACTTCTCTATAGGCATAACTTGGTATCCTTCTATAGAAGTATATTTGCAATGGTATCTTGTCAATGTGTTTTCTATTTGTAATAGAATTATGAAAGCCACAAATTCTAAAATGTATTGACGATATTGATTGTCCACACTTTAGCCCTACAATGATATTATTTGTGGATGATAGCATAAAGAAGATACAATGTAACCCACCTAACTCCTTTACATATCCATTTACATTTCAAGAAAATCCCATGGATACCATTATCTTCAAACACATGCTTCCCTATTTGATTAAGGAAAATCCCTTCAATATTATCTTCTTAGAATACATGCTTCCATGTTTGACTGTGCTAGCAGGTTTTCACAGGGGAGTCTAGGAGTTTGTTAGAGAACACCCATTTCACCCTCTACCAATGCACAATTAGATTGATATTTCATGTTTGCAATAAATATATTCACTTGCTTTGCACATAGTAGTCCACTAACTTGCAAATGCATTTGTAGATTTAGTATTATTTTTTGTAGTTTTTGTAGTAAGTTTATATAATATAATGTGAAATATATTAGTATATTAAAATATGTGATTGTTAAAGTTTGGAGTTTAAAATGAAGAATTCTTGAAAAGAATAATAGCTACAAGTAATAAAGCAATATGGAGCTATATTTTATAGAGATTGTGAAGCAATTGTTTGCAAGGGTCTAATGTAAATGAGTGCATAACTTTAATCCATATGTAAGCCTAATCAAAAGAGGAAGAGAGAACAATGTGCAAGTATAAGTGGACGTGTTTGTAGTTTGCTCGTGTGTATATAATCAAATACTAACACATCAAGATGTAAGACGTGGTGGTGTAGTGGCGGTGCTAGTGGTGGTAATGTTATTGAGGGGAGTGATATGTTGGTGGTTTGTCCCCAACATATGAGGAGAGAGAGAGGAGAATTGGTTGTGGTTCTAATAAGGAGAGGGAGAGTAAGATGTCGTGGTAATGGTGGCAGTGCTAGTGGTGGTAGGGGTGGTGGTGGTGGCAATGGCGGAGCAGCATTAGTGCTTGATATGTGCCCAAAATAAAAAGAGGAACAAGTGGGCTACATGGAATAAAACTCAAGGTTTCCAAAAAAAGCTTTCTCAAAAGCTCACTCCAAAAGCTCGCTTCTCGCTCACACTCATTCATGGGATTCATCTAAGCTTGGAAGGTACTAAATACATTGATAGCCCAAATTGCATCACTTAAAAGTGATAGAAACCCCTTTCACTTTGAAATGTTGTTTTATACTCATCTCCTTCTTTCATCCTTATTTGGCAATATCCTAATCTCAAATCAATCTTTATAAAGACCTTGGTAATCTTCAACTGCTCCAAAAGGTCAATCTTTATAAAGACATTGTCTCAAATCAATCTTTATAAAGACCTTGGCATTCTTCAACTCTTCCAAAAGGTCAATCTTTATGAAGACATTGTCTCAAATCAATCTTTATAAAGACCTTGGCATTCTTCAACTCCTTCAAAAGATTATCACAATATGAGAAATGGGGTACAGATTCTTAATGTTGCTCTTGTTAAGGGTTGTATAATCAATGCACATCTTAAAAGATCCATATTTCTTATTGACTAGAAGCACTAGAGATGCGATTGGTGATTAACTTGGTTGAATGAAACCCATTTCCATCAACTCTTTAACATGTTTCTCCACCCTTTCTCTCTCATACTTGGGCAACCTACAATGGGATTAGTGTTGGGTGCGATGCCAAATTGATTGAATGATCCAATTCATGCTTGGGTGGTAAGGGGGAAGTAATGAAAAAGGAGGCTGAAATAAATCCATGTGCTCTTCCAAAAGCTTGCATAAGTATGGATCATTCTCTTTTGGATGAAGAAGCTTGCTAATTTTCGTCCACCTTGGAGAGAAGTAGGTTGAATATGCAAGAATTGATTTTCTTCTGAAGATTCTTGAAACTGATTAGTTCTACTTAATTCCATGACAATAATATGATACCTCTTCCATGTAGACTCCATTTCCATTTTCTCTAAGTCCATAAAAAACTTCCACTATTATTTTTAGCCAATCATAGCCAAGTGCTATATCAATTGGACCCAACTTCAAAGCAATACGATCCACAATAATGGTACATGTCAAATATAAATTAATTAGAATGTGTGGGTAAACTTCCTTACTAATCTCATATGCACCATTAGCCACTTGTATCTTCAATGAAAAAACTATTTCTTATGGAGTCAAGTTTAGCCCATCAAGAGACTTACTACTTATAACATTGTGTGTGCTACCCATGAGCAACCTCTCCATTTATTGTCCCTTTGAGCCTTACTATATTCTCCTCTTTGCTTTTGGACCACACATCATGAGATACGAAAGATATCATAGGATAACATATTTCTTCAAAAGTATTATATATATAGAACCCACTAGATCAAAAGGAAACCCGTCCATAGGATCACAAAACTCATCATGAGAGTCCTCTTCATATTCATGCATCTCTTCACAAGTAGGAGCGGCTTGAACTTAAAGAAGGTTCTCATCATGTGACTCTTTATCTGAATTGTTCATAATAATCATGATTACTTTAGCGTTACTTAAAACCCTCTCTTTGCTGGTTGAAATAATTCATAATTTTTATAGCCTAATTTGACTAAGCAACCCCTACTATTTTAGGTTAAAAATTCATCATATCCTTCTCTACTTTTGGGTTGTGGTGTTCAATGACTTAAATGGCTCCATACACCATTGCGAGCTATGTAGCTCCAATCTTCAAAGATAGGGTAGGAATCAAGACCAAACATATATTTATTCAACTTTGTTGATTTTAAAATTCCTTCAACATCTATTGAAAGATTTAGGAACATATTGAAGTAGTCTCTCATTTGATAAACCTCTTTGTTGAAGTGAATACCTTTTTCGCTCACTAACTTTTCTTTTTCCATGGGCGAAACAAAACCCTCAACCATGGCTTTCTTGAATGCATCCCAATATGAAAAAGTATGGCCAATCTTATTCGTGTACCTCTACCAAGTATGGGTACATCCCTCAAGATATTTACCTCTTCCATGCCTTGATAGAGAGAAAAATATATCTCCAACTTATTAATCAACTCTTTTGTTTCAGTAGGAGAAGGGTTATCACCATTGAAGTTTGGGATATTTATCTTCTCTTTATGGTGCTATCCACTATTAAAATTCTATCCATGAGAATGCAATATTTATGAATCACTACCAAAAGAATGTTGTACAAGAGGAGGTTGATCATAAGCATATGGATTAAACTTGTGATGTCCAAAAATTATCTTCAAAGCTTCTTGTTGATTTGACTTAGGATAGAATCTACAATATTGGCAAACTCTTCATGTGAAGGTAGCTATTGAATTATTACAAAATGAGGAGATTTATTGGATCTAGAGTAAAACTATTTATAGAATGGAGCACAACCATGTGTGCATCCTCCTCCCTAGGGCTAGAATATAAGTCCTCATGATGCTCATGGTTCCTTGGGGTAAATTGCACTCTTTCTTTGAATCTAGCATGTGTAGAAGCTCGCTAAAATATATATTTGATCCTTGATGATCCTCCTACTTCAAATGTAGAGTTGACATGCTCATTTGCTTGATTATTCATGGTTGGTCCATTGGGAATTGAAGTAGAATGTAATTTCTTAGTTAACACATTGAATGGTGCCATTAATTTATCAATTTTTGATCCCATGCTTTGGTTTGATGCTATTAATTGGTCAAAATTGGATCCCATAGGGTTATTGGGCTGAAGAATACCCTCTTTTATATGCTTAAAATCATTGAGAGTTGGGCATATTCATTTGAACCATGAGAGAGATTATCTTCAACCCTTTGTTCAATGATATTTGGGACTCTAGAAGAACATCCTTTTCCATTTGTAGCACTAATATCAACAACATCTTGGCCAACATTGAGAGGAAATTTTTTAGCATAATATGCATGCAAGTCCTCATTTATATTATCCACCATTACTTGATCCTTCTTTTTGCGCTTCACCATGCTTATGTAGGTGCAATAAAGAATGACTATCTATTAGTAAAGTATCAATATGTTGCTAGTGACTTCTCCAATCCAAGTGATATTTGGCTCCAAATAGAGATCATATAATGGAACATAGTAGATATGCTAATATCTCAATTTAGAAATAGCTTTATTGTTGAAACAAATACAAATAGGCTTTGTCGCTGCTATGTAGGGAACCCCCTGTTAATAAATTGGCTCTAGCTTTAGCTCCTAATGTGCGATTGGCAAGATTTTTAGTTCAAATGATCTCTTTGAATTGAATGCTTAAATGCTCTATTAAAATCACTCTGGTAAATTCTATAGCCACTTTTCTAAACTTGTCCAAAACATGACAATAACCTATTTGGACTTGTGGGACCTTATTTGACCCATGTTTTACCCTGTACATCTTGTAAACCTTAAGAAACCTGAAGGAAAGTTTATAGGAAAATTGTTCTACTTGTGAATAACTTGTATGGACCTTGTGGTACCTATAATTGACTTGTAAAATCCCTATTTAAGCATGTTATCAAGTTGTTATTACCTTGCAACTGGCTTCAATTGCCTTGAAGTTTCAAGATGACTTCAAACTTCAATGCTCCACCTTAGCTCCACTCAAGTACCTAAGGTGAGGGATATAACAACACTCAAGGCTCCCTACATGAGCTCAAGATCATCAAGGGGTGTGCAAAGTTCCTCCTTGGGCCTAGTTGTGCACCCCTTCAAAGTCCTAAGCAACAAGGAAAGGCCATCTCTCTTTTGTCTTGCTACTTGATCCAACTTCGACTTTTTTTCCTATCAGAATGATTGACATGGCAAGATTATTCTACTCTAATCAAAAAATGGTGAGATAAAATTGAAATGCCATTATAGTTTTTAGGAAACAAAATGGAAATCATGGAATGAGCTTTGCAAATAGAATGGCTGGAATGGGATGAAAGGAAATAGAGTGTTATCTCAAGTACATTAGTGACTCGTTTATTGTAGTATTACACTTACTCTTTTAGGACTATTTTCGTTCAATCAAAATGGGAAAGATCAAATGTCAATGTTAGAATCAATCCAATGCATTCAAGATACCTTTGGGAAGGATTAAAGATGGCTGAAATGAATTAGAGAAAGATTCAACTAACATTGAGCCTAGGCATTGACTATTGCAAATTCATTTTGTTTCAATGGGAAAATGAATGTTTGGACAATGATAATCTCTCTTACGAACAAAGAATTGTCTCAACAAGTGGATTAGAAAGATATTAGAAAGAAATTAGAGAGAAGTATGTCATTCTTAAGCTTGGTTATTGATCGATCAAAATGATGTGCTCAGCCATTGAATAATGGCTAATTTCTTTGAAAAGGAGACTCTAATATAGCCTTCAATAGCTTTAGTATGAATTAAATTATCCATTGAGAAGATGAGGGTCAAATATGTGTTCCCCCAAATCTCTAGCTCTATGTACGAATCTTGGTCAAGTTACCTTCAATATCACTCCAATGTTGCAATCTTCAAAATATCTCCATGAATGCTTGACAAGGGAGAGACCAAGGCCAAGATATGAACCCTTTACAGCAAACTTTGAAGCTTCATCAAAGATTTAATGGCTACCAATAGAACTCCACATGTCCCATTGCAAGAAAGGCATAAGATCTTCCATACTTGAAGCTTTGTTTGTACTGGTCTTCATAATAAGTGTTGTAAGAATGCTTGAAATCAATAAATGAGTAATCTCAAAGCTTCTTTAGAGTTTCCATGCCATTGCCCTACTACTATCTAGATAAGATTTCAAGTTGAAGAATGTCAATAGGATGAGTCTTTTGGTTCAAAAACTAAGTAAGATCGAGTAGAAAGCTAGAGCAAGATGCATAATGATGATTAGAAGTGATTCATGGCTTCTCCAAAGCAAAGCTTAGACCACCCATTTTAGCAAAAATGGTGCCACTTTGCATTAGGAATGTTGTGTCTAGCATGCTTCAAATCCCCACAAATCTCTAGTTGATATGCTCAATTTTGATGAGTAGAAGCTTGTCATAGAATATCTTAAGGTAGTAGATGATTTTGAGAAGAGATGTGGAAGAAATTCCAACATTAATCTTGGAAGAGAACTTGAAGAAGGAAGAGAAGAAGACAACTTTCAAAAAGTAGAAGAGAAACTAACTATCTCTAGCCTCATTTTAGTGATATGTATTCAAAAGTCTAATTCAAAAACTTTGGCAAAAATTCAAGGATTTGGCAACATTCACTTGGTGATATGGCATGGAACGACAAGACCCAACTCCTTACCATGAAATTGTGAGCTAGTTTGTAAAGTCTATACAAAATATACATGGACAATGGGCAAGAAGTCTTATTCTAGGATTTGAGATGGGTTGAGCTACATGTTCAATTTTGATTGGTAGGACTTACTTGTTTCATGTGCACAAGATGAAAGTCATCAACTCTTAAACTCATTCATTTTTGTAGTTATCATCTTTGAGGCCCCCCCAAAATTCTATAAATGTAGCTTGCTTTTCAAGACAAGAAATCTATATTCATCTTCAACATTTGATGACATCAAGTCAAAATTTCACCCGTAAAAGTTGCATGTAGGCATGTTTTGTACTTAATGCAATTTCTAGTGGAAAGATATTGATAATTAGGTTGACATGTACAGCCACGTGGTTGTTTTTTAATGTTTGGAGAAGGACACTTAAACTTTTGTTGCTAAGAAATGGAAGGTGAACATTAAAATTTTGTTTTTTATTGTGAATCATCTATATAGAACACCATCAACTTATGGTAATGCATTCTATTCATAAATATTGGAAAAATAGCAATTTTATTGAAGGTTGTTGAATATTTGATTGGAGTTCGAGGAGCGATGAATGTACTTGAAAAAAAAGTAAAAAAATAAAGACATGGATGAAGTACAAAGTGGGGTAATTCTATTTATTTATTTCGTGTAGAGAGGTATGGAATAGATTGTGTACTGAACACTACCCATCACCAACTAATTAATTATAACCCTACAATACTAGATAGTAGCATTGAATAATTGACTAACCAATTAGCTACAACACTTAAAACACAAAATTTAGTGATTGCTAACTAAGTAGTTAACTAATAAATTAAGTAGTTTATTTAAAATTTAAGTATTACCTAATAATATAATAAATTAATTATTAACTAATGCAATATCAACTTAATATTAGTAATTAATAACTAAGTAATTATCTAATCAATTATTAACTAAAAATAACCCACAACTCTAACTCTAAGTTTAATATTCATTATAGTAACATATGAGACATGGCACATTATAATATCAATGGCACAACTCGTAACACATTATAATGTTAATAATCATAATAATGATCATAGCTATACAAAACATTATTAATAATCATTAACTAACGATACATTATTACATGCATAAGTAATAATTAATCATGTGTAGCATGATAATCCAATCAAATTATTAATCAAATAACATTAACATTAATTATACTAATATATGGCACACTAACATACATCACACTAATAATTAATAATAACATTAAACACTAATAATTAACACTTAATACTAATACAACTATATAATCGATCTAAACTAACTATTATTCTATGCTAACACTATGTCAATCGAATTACTATTCTATAACTATATAATAATTGACTAACTATGTATTAAACTACTACACTATCTAACTATATAAGTGGCTAACCATATAATTACTATTATTAATCATCTAATCAACATGGACTGAACTCCCATATACATATATAAACTAAATAAACTCAAGCCCAATTAATACTAATTTGATCTAATACTAATCAAAAGGGGTAATATTGATGTGATCTAATACTAATCGCTAATCATCACATCATCAATAATTATCACATCACTAATTTGCACCACCGTCGCATTGCTGGCCATTAATCTGCTACATGTAACTTATGGTTGACCCGTCGCCATAGCGAGTGATGTGTCGCAGCTGTTCGTCGTTCGCAAAGTCACATTCCACAAGCAAAGTCAATACTTTGAAGTCTAATGTGAAAATGCTTTAAATGCTTAAATGTCGAAGTTTTGCTCTTTATTATGCCTAACTCTTGCTTTTTATTATATGCATACACTATTAACCAAAATAAAGATATTGAAAACATTAAAAAATAGATCAAAATGGTTTGATAAAATTAAAAAAAAAAACAAAAAAATTTGTATATATGATTTTGCAACTAATATATAAGAAACTTACAATTATATATATCCAAAATAAACCTCATGCTAGTAAAATCGTTACAAAACAATGCTCTAGGGTCTCTGTTTGCGGGTATGGGCTTTTGGTTGCTATTTTGTAAGTGAGAATCTTTGCTTGTGTAGATCCATTATTACACTAGGATCTAATTTGAAGGACATGTCATGATGCGCATTTTCTCTCTAGCCTACGTGGGGGAGGTGTGGAGGGGGCCCCCCTCTATGGGGGTCCGGGGGGGGGGGGGGGAGTGCAATCCCCCTCAGACTGTTACACTAAATACCATGCGCAATTTGAAGGACCGTTCATAGTCAAGTTTTGAACTACTTGCTCTAGATTTCAGCTCGGTGATAGATCTATGATGTGCTTTTGTCTCTATACAGTCTTTGGGTTGGTTTCAGGGCTTAGATATGTCAAATTTGTATTCTATTCACTTGTCCAATTTTGATTGTTTTCTATTCGATTCTCAGAGGTCCAATTCTCAGGAGTCTGATTATCAGAATTGGACGTCTAATTCTGGGTTGGTCCGATCGGCCGATTGGACGGGTCTGAGTCCTAGTGGTCTGATTTAAGTCATCCGATTATGGGTTGGTATGATTTTTGTGTGTCTGATTCTCGTGCGACATGCATCTTGGTAATATTTGGATTCCAACCCCTTCTTTGTTTGGTGGAATGTAGAAGAAGATTGGAATGGTTTTAGTCTCCATCATCAATTATAATCTACACTTTCCTAGTAATGAATATGGTTGGCCTTCATAGAGATGTAACTTGGTGTTAATAAAGTGCAATGGCAACCAATACAATTCTCTCCAATAGTAAATGGAAGAGTGTTGAAATCAACACCTTCATCAATGAGTGTGTTAGGAGTCACATACTTGGCCGTAGTCAATTGGAAACAAGCGAAATTACGAGGTCATCCTTCGCTCTCGGATTACTAGAGATCATGGCCTAACATTAAAGTTTTTGGGAAGAGATTGGTTGGTTTATTGTCGAATTGTATGCATTGCCCCATTTGCTTGTATGATGTTTATTTGGTTACCATGATGGTGAGTAGGCATGTTGGGTTCCTTCATGGGTGGATTATGTAAGTAGTACCCTCGTGGATAGTAGCATTTGATGCAACTGCCATTATAGTGTCTTATACTTTGCCCATTCAAGGTTCTTGACTCCACATTACTTGTCCTATTGATAACATGGATGCAATAGAGTCCAAGGCCTCAAAGTTTTAGCTTTTTTTGTGTCCTTTGTTTGAATACAATAGCACTAGGTCACCTTTCTTGAAGGATCACTGCTTGACGTGTTTATCATGTGAGCACTCGTACTGCATGCTTGCTTGACACATTACAATATCCAATGCAAGCAATAGTTACTCCCACAACTCCTCCACTTTCTTGATCTCTTCACTCTAGACCTTCTCAAGGAGACCTAGAAAAACAAGATTATTCCATACTCGTGAAATTAAGATGTGATAATTTCAATATTTAGGAATGTAGCTTTTGGTCAAAACTATTAATAGATAGAGAAAGTTACTAGATCTAGATAAATTCTAAATTGACATGTTCTTATACTCAAATTAATAAGTTTTTTCAGTGTGCCAATTGCAATGGGCTATCCTATTGTCATGCAAACATGTTATAGTTGCTTGAAGGTGGTAACCTTGCCTTTAGTTCTTTGAATGGATATAGTTGTTAAAGCTTTTGCAAGCTTGACTAGTAGACTTGATGGAATACTTATTGTTTCAAGTGCTTCATTTGATTTGGCAACGAGTACCTTTCACACAGCCTATACATCCTTTGAACTCATCAATCTATCCATTCTTATCCCAAACCACACAAAAGCAAGAACGAATAAAGCAACAAGGGTGTAGTGAACTCATAACCTTACCTTCTCCTTAATATACCAAGAAGCAAAGGCTAAATGGTGGTTTCACAATATGTGTGATGGTACTTGATCCACAACCTCTATTGCATAGCTCCCAATATGATTTACAAGCACTAATTCACAAGAGAAATGAAAAAAAAGAAGAAAGACCACCCGATCTCTTCTCCAATCCTCTCACCCAAGAAGGGGGAGAAGAGAAGAGCAAGTGCAAGGGAGGAGCTTCATCTCTCAAGTCCCTCACTCTCAAAATGGATCACAAGTACATAGAATGGAAGCAAGAAGAAGAAGCATGCTCTCGAGTTTGCCACCACAAGAATGAGCTTATCCATTCACTTACTGATTTTTATATATGGGATTTGGAGTTTGGGTTTCCATTAAGTTGGGTGCCTGCCTTACCTATTTAGCTCTTGGTCAATATTTATTGATTTATGCATACATATTTAAATTACATCGACCATCATGGAAGTGAATGAAAGTTGGTGCTCATGCCCTTGTTGAGCTATGGGTCTTTCTACCCATCAAAAAATATTACAAGTGTACAAGTGCTATGTTTGGCTTTAAAAATAATATTACTATTAATTGTATGATTGCATGCTTTGACCAAAAATCATATGCCTTGTGCCCTTCACTTGATTTACACTTCTCTTTACTTTTTTCACCTTTGTGTATATTTGTTGATTTGCTTTTACTATCTTGCTACCTTTTGTCCTATGGTTAACATTACCCCCCTCCTAAATAAGTGCCAATCCCATGGCACTCTTTGTTAGAGGTAGCATACTTGAGCTTGGTTTGAATGTTAAAGTTGTTGGAAGATCATTGTGGGAATCAGAGTTGTTTTGCACTTTATATGCCAAACAAAAAGTGGTAATGTGGATTGCATGTAGCTCATGGAATTAGGATTTCCTAGCAAGAGGTCGTTTGGAATCAATTGGATTGTTGGTGCCATATAGGATGTTGAGTTGGGGTAGAAGTTGCAAGCCATTATGGCTTGTACTTGCAAGGGCAAACCTCTCTTGCTCTCTCCCTAGGGGAGTGCTAGTGTGTTTGCATGCATAGGACATTTATATGGATTAGGAGATTGGTGGAGAGGCAAAAGCTAGAGTGTTGTCCCACACTTGAGGACCCAATTCGTGTATAGGTTATGGTGCCATTATTACATGAGTGCACATGATTACATAGTTAGAAGATAGAATGATGGCTTCTGTTTGTCAAGCTTCAATGAAGTAGGTCACTAGTTGTTGATGGGTAGGTGATGAGAAGTATTATTGTTGCTACTAAGGGATAAAGAAATCAAAGGGACATCATGTGAAAAAATTCAAAGTACTATGGTGCCAATGGGGCTTACATTCATGGATATTATGACAAAGGTTCCTTTTAATAAATAGAGATTACACTACTCAATAGGAGTGCAACATTGAGCAATCCCCACATGACTTGCTTGTTGTTGTTATCTAGTGTATTATCGCTGTAGCCATGAGAGAATGGAAAAGATTAGAAGAACTTGTGTGAGTGGCTCAGGGAGACAAGTCTAAGTATAGGAGAGTTAAGGTTCCCTAAGTGTGTCCTGCCCTTAACGTACCTTGAGTTTACATGGGGGAATAGGAAATGGGGCTAGGGGTTTAGGGATGGAGCAAGCCAAGCAAGTCCACCAGGCATATCTTACTTAAGGACCCCTAGGTGCGGTGCCGTATTTGTGCATGGATGTTTCTTTATTTCTTTCTTTCTTCTCTCTCTTTTTTTTTTTGGAAAATACAATGCACTACATAGGGATTTCCAACCTTGTTGAGAAGAATACGGCAAGGTTGAGAGGCTTGATAAGGTTCTTAAGATGGAAGAAGAATACAACAGAGAAAGACTTTCCAGTCTTCGTGAGAAAAATACGACAAGATCGAGAGGCTTAAGGAAGCTCTTAAGATGGGATAACCTAGTGGATGTCAAAGAAGTAACAGAGAGTGGTTTGTGGGACTTGAGGTAGGGTATCTACAGATTGAGGCTTGATTAATAGTAGAACTTTCACCCTTGATTGACGGACACTTGTCTTTTCACCCTTGATTGACGGACACTTGTCTTCTCTTTATATTGAGCCTTGTCTTCTCTCTATATTGTGCCTTGTCCTTGGAAAGAGGACATAGCTAAGAGGATGCCAATGGAAGCAGAGTTGTATATGAAGCATGATCTTGTAGATGTGTTCTTTAAAGCCTCCCCTAGTGATATGTTCTAGTTAGGCCTTCATTTCTTGGTGGTGCTTTTGGTAATTCTTCTAAGGGATAGTGGTCCTTTAGTGGCTTTGAATATTAGGTCCACTCAAGTAATCTCCTAACCATCTTGCATTCACTTGATAAAAATATGAGAGTATATGTAGTTGATGTGCTCAAAATCCATTGATAGGACTCTATTAGAAAAATTACCACTTACTTGAGTTTAGTTGTGTTGACCTTGGTTGTGGTTATCCTTGCTTTTGACAGTCATTGCTTGTAGAATGTGCATGGATTCTTTAAATAAAGAGGCATAAATAAATAAATGTTTGTTTGACCTATACAAAACCATTGAAATCATATTCAATCTATGTACACGTTTACAACTATGAATATATGTCACTCTGAGTTAAAAACCAATTGTAGAACTCAAGAGTATACTCTAGTGCAGCATAAGCATTGAGGAGACATGTGAATTTTACTAGGAAGGATAAGTATTGTGCAACATCAAGTAGTATTGTTCCTTGTCTAATTCTTTAGCAACATGCAATTCCCCTTCTATTAGAAAATTTTCAAGTAGGGGATAGTCTAGGATGGGTCTTGCTAAGGCTATACCATGGACAATAGCTAGTATGCAAATGGAAGTGGGAGCTACATAGGTGTGTAACCCCTCTAAGATAATTACTAAAGAAACTTCAACCAAGCATCCAATTCTATGAGACACTAAGTGATGTTCCTATTTTCTAAGTATGCTTGTTGTGTTGCCCTTTCTTGTAGGGTTTTGATAGTTGGAGGTTTGGGTCGAGATAAGAAAGATTGAAGGATCGTAGGACTACTTGTGCTTTTAAGATTCTATTGTTTATCCCGAGCCTCTGTGGCCATTGTGTCTTATTCCTTATCGAATGTGACAAGTGTAATCACAACTAATGGTGTTCAAAGAAACTCCTCAATAATTTCCCTTCATTGTGTGCTCAAAGAATCTCCTCAATCATTTCCCTACTTGTCTCAATAGTTGGTATCTCTTTTGGGTCAGGGATTTGCTTCTTGCCTTTCCCTTGAGGATCAATAAGATCACCATTATTGAAAGTTGTAATTATCCTCACATTCAAGAGCGTTAGATGTATCCATTGCACTACATAATAAACCTCACATTTTGTTGCTTGCTTGAAACTACCAAGAAGTGAAGTACATAAAATAAGGTGGGAAAGTCCTTGATTTTGATAATTGTGAGGATTCTACACTTTCCCATGAGAGAGTATGGTTTTCCTCCATAGGGGTTGAGGATAGCATTGGTTGGCCTATTTTAGTCCATGCTTCGTAAGTCAAAATATTAAAGTCAGCTCCTTTGTCAATGAGAGCATCAATAACATGCTCTCTATTTGCAGTAAGCTTGACCCTAAGATAGGTAGGAGTTATTATCTCATTGTCTTTCAGATTTAGGTCTATAATCCCAACCTTCCAAATGTGGATTCTTAGACTCCTAGCTACACTACAAGATGTGGATTGCATATTAGAATTATGGCTCATTCGTGCAATGCTACAATTATCACATTCAAGGTTTGAATTGTTGACTTAATTCATCTTTATGTTGGTCTTGTGATAGAGTTGCATTCTACTCAATTTGAGTGCAACTTGAATGCAATGTGTAGGTGTTTCTGACATGGCCTAGTTGTTCTTAATGGCTAGCAGGCTCCTTTGAGTTCTACTTATGTGTGGGCTTCCTTGCATTAGACCATTTCTTGGACTTTTGCCTAGTTTGTTTTCTTTAATGGCTCAAATATAATTCAAGTATCCTAAGTGCAAGTCATGCTTCATCAAGCTTTCCACTTTTCCAATCAATATTTTGTGTTATGCGCAAACAAGTTTTCAACATTATGTAGCGTGGTTTTTGTCCTCAATTCCAAGCATTGTTATTTCTCTCACTTGAGTGTGGCCTACCTTGAAATCTTTATGTAGTCTTCAAATGCAGTGCAATCGCCCTAGCTTCAATGTGACAAGTCACTCAATCAATGTTGCATGCACTTTGAAGGTGGGATTTTGGTCTAAAGTTTTATTGACTTCATCTTTATGAGGGTTGCCTTATTGGTGATGAGAGAAGATGATGCAGCACCATGTGAGGTTAGAGATGCCATGTGAATTGCATGTCCAAGGGATGAGCATGGAAGGTGGAAGGATTGGCGTACCATCTAAGGGCTAGGCCTTATGTTGAGGGTTGTCGAGCACTTGTAAGGTAAGATGACCAAGAAAAGAAATGGGTTGAGAGGGGCCAAGCACATGGTGTGTACATTGTCTATGAGCTAGAGCTTGGCATGCATCAACAACACTGTTAGGATGAAAGTGTGAGGTGGTGGGTGGCTGAAGTGTTGGGTGGAAGGTGGTGCGATCACAACCAAGTAGACAATTAAAAGTTGAAGGATGTACCTTAGCGGTCGAGTAGATGGCCAAAGGACTTTTAAAAATCCAATTTGAAAAATAAACAATAAAAATAAAAATGAAGCATGAAATAGGTTGAATGAAGGCCAAGGAGAGAGAGATCGCTTGCAAATAAGACATGGGTGGCAATGGCTATGCGAGGGGATTAGCAACTAGTACAAGGCTTATGTGGCAGTTTTGATAGGGTGGCGGATCTAGGGACTGTATGGAAAGTATTCAATCAAATTGACAAGAGTCATCCGAGCAAGAGAATTCATTGGAGTGGAGTGTAGGGTGGGTCATCCAAGTCATGATGAGCTTATCCAAATGCCTTTAAAATGCTATTTTTATTCAGTCATTCTATTCTTCTCTTAAACTAAGACCATAATACAAAAAGAATAGGCCTAATAGTTGTTAATAGGCCTTAACTGATGGACTCCTTTTAGTGAAGGGGCTTGGGCCTTTGTACTTAGCTCTCAGGTAACAAAATGAAGCTTAGGCCATAATGCATTTAGTCGATTGGATTTCTTTGGAGGGAATGGCAATTATGGCCAAATATAGAGCATTAAGGCCTTTTGGCCTTATTGTAAGACTCTCTGACCTAAGCATTCTACTTAAGACCTTTCACTCAAGTTTGTCATAAAAATCAATGCACTTGGGTCCGAATCATCATATGTCGAGCTCTTTGATGGGATAACGGAGGTCTTCTCGCCTTCACAACTTATTTTAGGCCCAATGCAATTCTTAAAGGCCAAAAGCATGTGCTAATATTTAAGCCCAAGCTCAATTGTTGCAAGGTCATAAGGCATTGTCAAAGCCTTACTACTGAATTGATGTAGCCCAAGCCCAATAGGATCGATTTTAAACGAAGAACCTCAAATTTGAGTTGCCTGGGTCAAGCACTCCAAGGTCAAGTGGTCAAAGCAAAAACCTCTAGTAAGAAGAGATTGAGGATGGAGAGGAAAGGAACAAAAAACTATAGATCCTCATGAACCCCTAGCTTCTCAAACCCCTTGTTGCGAACTCGCAAGCAAGCCCCTTATCATCCCCTAGGGTATTAAACAAAGATTAAAATTTTAGTTTTTTTTTTTCCAAATTGGATATGGTTTTTCTTGTCTAAGGCTTATTCCTAGGTTGCATTAACTCCCTATTCTACGTCAAATAAAATTTTTCAAGCAAGATTCTTCAAATTTCTCCTATTCCATACATCCTCCTCTATCTTAGACTTGTTTTGAGCCCTTCTTCTAGTCCGTTTTAGAGTCCACATTCCTATTCCATTTTGGAATATCGCTTCTATCTCAATGTATGATAGAGAGAATCTTTGCTGTGATGGATGATTTTGTCATGTCCTAGCAACATAACCAAAATATTGAAGCTTTTGTAAGCTCAAACGTCAAACTTGATGAAATGCTTATTGTTTCAAGCACTTCATTTGATTTGGCGATGACTACCTCTCACATAGCCTATACATCCTCCAAACTATCCATTCTTTATTAAAAACACACAAAAGCAAGAACAAACAAACCAACAAGGGTACAGTGAACTCACCACCTCACCTTCTTCTCAACACCATGAAGTGAAGGCTTGATGGTGGTTCCATGATCCGTGCGATGGTACTTGATCCAGAACCTCTACTCCATAGCTCCCAATTCAATTTGCAAGCACTCGATCCATGACAGGAAACGTGAAGAAAAAGAAAGACCACCTAATCTCTCCTCTAATCTACCTATCACCTAAGAAAGGGAAGAAGAGAAGAGCACGTGCAAGGTAGGAGCTTCACCTCTCAAGTCTCTCACTCTCAAGATGGAGCACATATAGATAGAATGGAAGTAAGAAGAAGAAGCATGCTGTCAAGTTTGCACACCACAAGAATGAGTATAATTAGGTCTGAGCATCATCACCACAATGCAGAGTGTAGTCATATTGAGAACCAACATAGGTGGACACTGACATTCTAATCTACAGTCCATGTGTTCGAGGTGTAGAAACAAACATCACCAACACAATATATAGATAGAGACAATATGCTCAAATGAGAACTCGCAAGTGCATATTGATATTTGAATCCGATACAATAGTCTCAACAGAGACGAGGATGACAATATTTGAATGTAGAGGGACAACACTTGAGGAATAACATAGCTTCATAGACTTAGAAAATTATGTAATACAAAAGGAAAGGGCATTACTGCCACCAATAATCATGACTTAGGACATAGAGGAAGGGATCAACTTTGCTACTGGTATAACACTTTGGATGCTAGTCAGAGAGTAGGTCGAATGACCCAATTGATGAACGACAACCATACATATGAACCAAGAGGATGAGGACAAACCCTTGCTTGGATGAGCCTTTCCCTTTTATGGACTGCTGTCAACTACTATGTTCTCTTTGCCCACATGTTGTGTCAATGGGCATAATTGTTGTTGCGCATGTCTCCTCATCAATGCATCATTGGCCATCTTGCTTTAAATTGGTGCGCAGATCAGACGCAGATAGCTCACGTGGTGAATCCCGGAAGGTCCCCAAGAACAAAGTTCTCTACTTTTTAGCACAAAAACCCATGTAAAAGCAAGCACGACATGAGACAAGAGACAAATTGGGTTCAATCTCCCCCATGCCTTGTGTGAGCGCTTCACAAAGCATGTATTTAATGTATATTTCCAATCTTTATGCTCAAAAATAGCCCAATTACAAAAATATGACAAGCTTTTAGCTTTTGAGTTTGCTTTCTACCAAAAATAGGAAAATAAAGCTAATGGACGGTGCCCATAGTGTCTGGCACGCCCAATCTCGATGTCCAAATAGAAATAACATATCCAGGCGCATAAGCGCATACAAAATAATAATAAATAATCGATGTCTCTATAGACATAACAAAATATAGGCGTGGCGCCTATCAAAATATAGTCCAAAAGTCGAAAACCCGCTAGACTCCAATGCTTTCCTCCGCCACTGCTGCTATCTCTACACATCAACTGAAGCATTCACAATCGTTAGTAAAATAACACAATTAAACCGACAAAAGTGAATACCTAGCAGTCTTCAGCTACATAAATAAATCAACTGGTTAGAAATAAATCCTAACCTTAATTTATTACGAGTGCGCACTCTAAACTCATAAACGTTTATTAATTTAATATGCATTTTGCGAAATCACCCGCTATGGAATCACCCATGTACACACTAAATTAATGAAACGCCAGAAAAGGACAGGCGTCCCCATCAACTTCTCGCACAAAGAATCCTCTTTGCGTATGAGCCCCGGTCATCTAAGTTTACGGAATCCACCGTAAAACCTCACGGAATCCACCGTGGAATATGCCTCCTGGCATCATACCCCCGGGGTGGGATAGCAATTGACCTCAATTGCTATTAGCTCAATGTGGAGCTAACAGAGTGGGGAAAGCATTTAAGTCTCTAGCGTGCATCCATTGTGCTTCCTCTACTGGATGGTTCTTAAATTTGACTAGATATCTAGAATATCTTCGGCCAGTTCTAGTGGTCATGTAGTCAGTGTCTATAATGGCTTCTGGTTCAAGTATTTCAGTCTCTTCTTCTAGTAAAGGTGGGTTTTCATAGACAGGGTGGATAGGTAATTGTCCTCTAAATGGTCTCAATAAACTAATATGAAATGTATTATGAATTTTCCAATGGGATGGCAGTTCTAACTTGAATGCATTGTCATTAATCTTATGAATGATTCTAAATGGTCCGTAGAATCTAGGGGCTAATTTAACAACTGGATGTCTATCTACACTTTGCAGTCTACGCTTTTCTATTCTAAGCCAAACATAATCATCTACTTTGAAATTCATGGCTTGTCTTTTCTTGTTGGCTTGTTTGGTATATGATTGTTGGGCTTTAGCAATCATATCCTTTACTTCATCAAAAATAGTGTTATGCATAACAGCAATATCATCGGCACTTTGTATTCTATTAGACAAAGATGCAACAGGTGTAGATAATCTATATCCATAAATAACTTCAAAATGTGCTTTCTTTGTAGATGTGTGCGGTGTATTGTTATATGCAAACTGTAATAAATGTAAATGAGTATCCCATGTCTGAGGTTTAGAGATAGTGTATGCACGTAAAAGATCTAGAATGGTGCTATTTGTGGCTTATGTTTGTCCATTTGTTTCTGGATGAAATGCAGATGAGAAATCAATCTTTGTGCCTAGATTTGCAAACAGTGTAATCCAAAAATTATTACAAAATCTAGAATCTCTATCTGAAATAATCACTTTCGGCAATCCATGGTTAGTAAAAACAGTTTTCAAAAATAACTGTGCTGCTTGTGATGCTGTTAAAGTTTTCTTACATGCAATGAAATATGCTTGCTTACTAAATCTATCTACAATTGTCCAAATCATGTCATGGTTAGATTTAGTATTTGGTAAGCCAGTAATGAAATCCATAGATATATGTTCCCAAGGTTTAGATGGAATAGATAAAGGCATTAATAATCCATACTGTTTACCATGATGTCTCTTTATTCTTTGACAAATCAGACATTCAGAAACAAAATTAGATACATCTGCATCCATATGCGGCCAATAAAAATCTTCAGTTAACATGCGTAATGTAGAAATGATACCTCTATGACCTTGATATGGGGGACAATGAATTTCATTCAAAACAAAAGATCGGAATGGAATAGTAACACACAGTCTCTTTTCAAAGAACATGAATCCATCATTATATGATAATGAATCAACAGGAATGAAATTATTTTGAACTAATTTTTGCCAATCAGAATGAAAAGTAATATCCTGGTGATATGTGTCTTTCATAGCAATCAAAGAATCAAAAGATATGATAGAAATGTTATGAATTGCAGGTCTTCTACTCAATGCATCAGCAACTACATTTTCTTTTCCAGGTTGGTATTGAATGATAGGATGGAAACTTTGAATGAATGAAGCCCATTTGATATGATGGTCAGAAATTTGGGGCTGGCTAAGTAGATGTCTAATGCTTTGCTGGTCGGCCTTTATCATGAATTCTGAACCCATTAAATAATGCTTCCATTGTTTTAATGCTTGGACAACTGCTAAGAGTTCCTTGTCATAAGTGGAATATTTGAGCTCAGAGGGTTTCAGCTTAGAACTAGAATATGCTATTGGATGGTTGTCTTGCATTAGCACGGCTCCTATTCCTGATCCGCTATCATCGGTCACAACTAGAAAGAATGGTCTATTAAAGTCAGGCAATTGTAGAACAGGGGCATTGGTCAATGCACGTTTGAGTAAATCAAAGGATTTCTGCTGGTTTTCAGTCCATTGATAAACAATGCCTTTCTTAAGAAGTTTGGTCAATGGTAAAGCAAGTAATGAGAAATTACGTACAAACTTCCTATAGAAACTAGCAAGACCAAGGAATGAGCGTAATTCATGTACATTTTTAGGAACAGGCCAATGCAATATTGCATCAATTTTCTTAGGATCAACTTTTATTCCTTCTTTTGATACAATATGACCTAGATATTCTATTTCTGTCTTAAAGAATTCACTCTTGTCAGGATTTGCAAACAATTGATTTTCTTTCAGTAATTGAAAAACTAATGATAAATGCTGATAATGCTCTTTTTCACTGTGACTGAACACTAAAATATCATCAAAGAAAACAATCACACAATATTGATATTTTAGAAAAATACGGTTCATCATTCTACTGAAAGTAGCAGGTGCATTAGTTAATCCAAATGGCATAACTAAGAATTCGTAATGGCCAAACTGTGTCCTGAATGCAGTCTTAAATATGTCGGATCTATCTAACCTCACCTGATGATATCCAGATTTAAGGTCAATTTTACTAAATATAGAAGATCCTTGCAGTTTGTCCATAAGGTCATCAACTCTAGGTATAGGATACCTATTCTTTACAGTGATCTTGTTTAATGCTCGGTAGTCAATACACATCCGATAAGTATTATTCTTTTTCTTGACTAAGAGCACAGGTGCACCGAATGGAGAACTGCTAGGTCGAATTAAGCCTCTATTTAGTAATTCTTCTACTTGACTCTGGATTTCTTTTTGCTCTATTTGATTGTGCTTATATGGGGCTTTGCAAGGTGGTTGTGTGCCAGGTATTAGGTCAATCTTATGGTCTTCTGGACGTGATGGAGGTAAACCTGGTGGTAGGTCTTCTGCAAAACAGTCCTTAAAATATGCAAGAAATTCCTTATGCTGAGGGTGCATATGATTTTCTTTTGCGTGCAATTCATTCACCCAAATGAGATATGATTTAGTATTCTTGCGTAGTGCACGTTTTGCTTGGGTATGCGAAAGCAGTGGAAACATATGAGATGCATGCATACCAAATAATGTAATAGATTTTCCTTGAAAATTAATATTCATTGTGTGTGTGGAATAATCTATATTAGGATTATGTTGGTGTCTCCATGGCATTCCTAGAATAATGTCGCTAGACTGTAATGGGACAACTAAGAAATTTCTTCTTTCAATATATGGACCAATTTGAATTTCTAAATCTTGAACTTCTTGTGTGCCATTGTACCTAGTGCCTAAAAATGCACCTTTTATGCGATAGTGCGTAGGTACTGTATGCAATTTCAATTCCTTTACCAATTTTGCTGAAATAAAGTCATGGGTACTACCGTCATCATGCAGTATAGTTCTTTCTTTTCCATGCACCATACATTTCATAGTCAACAATGAATGTAAAGTAGGCATACCTGGTAAAGTGTCGGAAGTAGTAGTAGGATCATCTTCTTCTTCAGTGAAATCTGGCATATCCTCATGCTCTTCTTCGTCCATAGCTCCAAGGTAGTTGATATGTGCTGATGGCTTCTTTGAATGACAATTTGCTGCGAGATGCCCTGGCTGGTGACACTTGTAGCATACGATGGGCTTGGCTTTGGTCACATTATTTGCAATGGCTGGGAGTCTGGGTATATTTGGATTTGCTTGTTGGATAGGCTTAGGATTTGGATTGATAGTGGATGGTAATGCAGGTGGTTTAGGCCAATTCTTGCGGAAAGTGTAAAATATTACACGGCGCAGCGAACAGAATCTGAGAAAGAGATAGAGAGTACACAACAGATAAGAGGAGAATCAGTAAAATTCTTTAACTCCAAACAACTGATACAAAGATGGCTCTGTCCACCCGTGCGCTTCCACTGTGTGAAGCTTAGATGGCGATCTAGACAGAAGATAGGTGAAGAGCTTAAGGCTAGCTGGAACAACAACTCTGACTGGGTGAAAGATGAGTGTAAGATGGCTGCGAAGGGGTTTAGCTTTTATAGCCTGCGAAGGTCGTTAGGTCGGCCTGCTGACCGACCTACCATATGAGCCTCCACTAGTCGGCCAGGGAATATTCCAGGGAATATTCCCTTTACCATCGGGCCGGGGGCGCTGCCCCCGGACCCCCGCCAGGGGGGCCGCTGGCCCCCCTGGGACCCCCCAGCCAGGGGCCGCTTCCGCGGCCCCCGGACCCCACAATAGGGGCCCCTTTTAACTCCCTTACCACGCAACTCAATGCAATGTGCCTCGAGTTGCTACCAGCTTAACCACTCCGTCTAACCCAAAGATTAGACCCACAACAGTCACCTTTTTGCCATCCGGTCACATAGACCTCATCTGATATACAAGTCAGGACTCAACCAATGTCCGGGCTCACATTTGGCTTCTCCTCATAATGGGGGCCTTACAACTTTGAGCACCATGGATCATTGGTAGCACCTAATGAGGGTGGGGCATTGATCATATCTAACAGAAAGATGGTGATGAAAAACGACCTGGATTAAACCTTCTGAAATTGGAATTGAATTGTTTAGATCCATAATTACCGTTTGCTTGGAATGGCTGTGGTCGTCGGTCTCTTCCACGTAACTTATCTTCAGTGTCGTGAGCTAAGGAGATAGCGTCTTCAAGGGTAGTAGGCTTGAACATATTCACCTCAGCGTAGTAATGTCCAAGAAGTCCAGACATATACTTCCGCTTATGTGTCGTCTCTGGTACGTCTTCAAGCATGCGTAGCTGTAAGAGTGCATTCCAAAAACGCTCTGTGTACTGTGGAATAGGCTCATGATCGCGTTGTTGAAGTAAATCCCATTGCTTGATAGCCTTCTCATGAAATTGCGGTGGTAGAAAATTTTTCATGAACTTCTTCTTGAAATCTTCCCATGTAGCAGGACATTCTATGCTCTTGCGGACTACAGTCCACCAAAGTGATGCTCTATCTATCAGATGATTAGTAACACACTTGATTTTATCTTTCTCAGGATAAGTTTTCTCATGGAAATAGTCATCAAACTGGCTAATGAATGATAAAACAGTTTTTCCTTCTCTTATGCCATTGAAAGTGCGAAACTTGAAACTTCGTTTACTTATCTTGGATTCCTTGCGAATGGTTTGTGCTTCAAGAGTGGCGTCGAGGGTACGGCGAATCAGATCTTCAGCTTGAGGTTCTTCTTTATCAGTGGACGCTCCTTGTAGCTTTGTCAATTGCGCTTGCAAGGCTTGCCTAGCTCTTCGCTCTTCTTCCAATTGCAGCATGATAAGATCCAGCTTTTGTTCCATGGTAGGCTCGGGTAGGTCGTCTTCAGCCATAGGATCATCCATATGTGGGGTAGTCATCCTGTAAAACTCAACAAACCTTTCTCACTCAAAATCAGTTAGCGGGATGAGCGTAGCTCAAATTTGGGGTTACAAGGCTATGTATTTTTGGGTATTTTCTTCTTCAATTTTCAGAAATTCTACAATATTTCTGTCTCCGTTTGCTGAAAGTACTTCAACGAACTTGCAGATAGGTAAAACAGCTTGCTGCGAACAACTTTCCAGTTCAGAGTTTTTGCATACGAACAAGTCTTCTATGAGTTTTAAGCGTTAGTCAGTTCTGATTTAGTCTGACTTGCAGAGTTGCAGACTTAGCAGACTTGCAGAGTTGTTGACTTGCTGGACTTAGGTCGACTTGCAGAACTTGCAGTACTTGATTCCAAGTGACTTACTGAACTTGACTTCTGGAGTGCGAGACCCGGAGTTTATCGACTTGTCAGATCTGTGTGACTTGCAGAGAAAGCTTAATGATTTAAGCTTTGTATTAAGGATTAAGCTTAGAGAGCTTAATGATGGAGTACAGAGGCCGCCGTTTTTTATCGTGAGGGGAGGGGGGTCCGTTTTTTCCGCCGTAATTTTCGGGGGCTCCTTCTTGCAAGTCGATTTGAAGATTGGAAGCTTAATAAGCTTCTTAAGCTTTGTTTTAAGCTTTTAAACTAAGCTTTTTGAAGAAATAGATATGGCTTCTTACTGTTTTATCACGACTTATTCATGGAGATGAGGGAGTGGTCCTCCGCCTGCAGAGCTTGGTCCCTCGCGATCTGACAGTGGAAACAGGGGTTCTTGATCGCCAGAAGTCTGCCTGTATCGACGGTTCGCGACGAGATTGACTGTAGAGGCTGTTTGTTCCTGGAGCTCCGCCTTCGCCCGAGATTGGTAGCGATTGGAAGCCCTTGATCTCTGCTCCGCTCTGATACCACTGGAGCGTAGATCAGACGCAGATAGCTCACGTGGTGAATCCCGGAAGGTCCCCAAGAACAAAGTTCTCTACTTTTTAGCACAAAAACCCATGTAAAAGCAAGCACTACATGAGACAAGAGACAAATTGGGTTCAATCTCCCCCATGCCTTGTGTGAGCGCTTCACAAAGCATGTATTTAATGTATATTTCCAATCTTTATGCTCAAAAATAGCCCAATTACAAAAATATGACAAGCTTTTAGCTTTTGAGTTTGCTTTCTACCAAAAATAGGAAAATAAAGCTAATGGACGGTGCCCATAGTGTCTGGCACGCCCAATCTCAATGTCCAAATAGAAATAACATATCCAGGCGCATAAGCACATACAAAATAATAATAAATAATCGATGTCTCTATAGACATAACAAAATATAGGCGTGGCGCCTATCAAAATATAGTCCAAAAGTCGAAAACCCGCTAGACTCCAATGCTTTCCTCCGCCACTGCTGCTATCTCTACACATCAACTGAAGCATTCACAATCGTTAGTAAAATAACACAATTAAACCGACAAAAGTAAATACCTAGCAGTCTTCAGCTACATAAATAAATCAACTGGTTAGAAATAAATCCTAACCTTAATTTATTACGAGTGCGCACTCTAAACTCATAAACGTTTATTAATTTAATATGCATTTTGCGGAATCACCCGCTATGGAATCACCCATGTACACACTAAATTAATGAAACGCCCGAAAAGGACAGGCGTCCCCATCAACTTCTCGCACAAAGAATCCTCTTTGCGTATGAGCCCCGGTCATCTAAGTTTATGGAATCCACCGTAAAACCTCACGGAATCCACCGTGGAATATGCCTCCTGGCATCATAAATGCTGCTAACTATTGCCACCCTTAACAATGAGCTTATATATTTACTTTTCGATTTTTATATATGGGGTTTGGAGTTTGGGCTTCCACTTAAGTTGAGCACCCACCTCACATATTTAGCTTTTGGTTGGTCTTTCCTAGTTTATGCATATATATTTAGATTACGTTGACTATCATGGAAGGAAACAAAAGTTGGTGCTTGTGCCCTTGTTGAGCTACAGGTCTTTCTACTTGGTGAAAAATATTACAACTTCTTGCACAAGCACTATGCCCAACTTTCAAAATAATATTACAATTGATTGTATGATTGTGGTTTTTGACCGAAAATTATATGGTTCGTGTCATTTGCTCGATTTGCACTTCTCTTTACTTTTTTCACCTTTGTGTGTCTTTGCCAAATTGCTTTTGCTATCTTGCTGCCTTCCATCCTATAGTTAAAAGTAGTTGTGTGCTACAAGGTTTCTATGAATCCTAATTAGAAATACCTAGTTTGATAGGTGTTGGGTTTTGCCAATTTTGGTACTTTGTAGCCAAAGCTCGAGAGTTTGAACTCTTTTGATAGTTCGAGGAGGTCCTTAACCACATCTTCGAGTTGATATGTACGAGATGTACATCTCCCCCCCCCTAAAATTGTTTTGCTTTTTTGAGTAGCATGCCAATGAGAGTACATTGTACTTGCTAGAGATTGGCCTCATGGCATGATCTTCTTCTCCCCACTTGATATGGAATGTTTTGATGCATATTTAAAGCAGCAATTCAAGATATAAGGTTGTTTTGAAGAGGCAAAGCAAATTATGGGAGTGCAAACAAAATAACATGCATAAAGAAGTCTCTTCATCAAAGAACAATCAAAAACTAAAGTGCACTTCTATTGGCTGGCACATCTACCATAGGCGTTGCATTGAAGGTAGGGATAGATGTATCATGTATGATGTTTGTGTTCAAATGGGTACAGACGGATGATTGCAATTTATAAATTGTAGTGATGTTGTTCATAGTGTGTTCAAAACGATGGGTATTTGGATGGGTGGGCGCCATTCCGACGCTGAAGTTTAAAACCTTCCCGCCCACAAAGGCAAATTTCTAAGCGAGGCGCTTGATGCGAAGGTTTTCTTCAAAATCAAAATCAAATGCAGAGTCGAGAGAGAGAGCGAGAGAGAGTGTGTGTACTAAATTTGGGGACTTACACGGGGCAGAGAGAGAGAGAGAGAGAGAGAGAGAGAGAGAGAGAGAGAGAGATGGTTGAGCTCTGCCATCATCTGCCTGATGCAGTGTACAGTGAAATCTTCCAATTCCTGCCTGCTGCCCAGATAGCAGGGGTGTGCTGCTTGGTCTGCAGAGCATGGAGGGACATAGCCAGCGAGTCCCTCATGTGGAAGGAACTCTGCCAGGGCTGTGGCCTCTCCTCCCACGACTCCGCTCGCTGCCTCGGCGGATGGAAGGCCCTTTTCAGCGCTGTGTTTGGCCAGAACCTTGTCGCCTCCCCGCACTTCGAGCCTGTCCTGCACATGGATGTGGATGCTCTCAAGAAGCAGGTCATCGGCCCATGGGAGCCCCGGCACCGCCTCCTTCTTGATCGCATCTGCTCGCTGGATGACGACTACGATGACTCGCATCAGTACAGCTTCTGGGCTGTAGAAGGTGGCTCTGTGTTCCAGCGTGGGGGCGGGGATGGCATTGTCCGTGAGATGCCGCCGGTGGGGTGCCTGCCATGCCCTGCCGCCCCGGACAAGCCTGTGCTTGCAACTTCGTTTGAATGGGGCAAAGTGCAGCAGTACATTGGGCTGATGACATTCTCTAAGAAGTTCTTGGACTCCAGCCCACCCATATATGTCTCGGCTTGGTGTGCTGGCAAGCATGGCAACGATAGCAAGGTCCGGCTTCAGGTCTTGCTCAGAGATGACCTCAAGAATGGCATCCTTTGCTGGTGAGTTAGCATTGCTCAACAATCTGTGCTGCACGCCACGACAAACATAAGCATCATGTCTAAGATACATTATGATCTGTTGCAAAATTGTGTGTTTGTACCGTCCAATCTACGCTTTGTACACAAGGAGGCAGGAAGATAGATTGCTCCAGCAAGTGGTCCGCGTCAGGCACTTGTTTCATGCACTGAGACAAATCCAATCGGCTAAGCAACATATGACCCATCAGCTATGCATGTGTTTCTATTTGGGGGTGCCAAGCTTGTGGGTGAACCATACTAGACGGTGAAAATGCAACAGGATCCTATTGTGTATATGTTGGATTAAATGATCACATATGTGCAGGGATTCTGGTGAGCTGACAACCAAACCTGGCGAGTGGCAGGAGATCAAGGGGATTATCAGAGGTTATCCAGCAGTGAGTAGTATACAGCTTTTCCTTCTTTCAAAGATTTGCTGTTATAACTTGAACAAACAAAACACTGATTACAAGATGATGCATTGCTAATTGCAAGGTTTTTCTTGGTTCAAATGGTTGTTGTGATAACTTAGAGTAAATCTGATGCTGATCACAGGACAATGGATTGCCTATTATCACCATTTCATTAGTGAAGATAGCTTGATTTACTTTTTTTGTTGTCTTAAAATTGGTAGGGCCTCCGCTCCATCATTCTCAAGATTGGGGGAACAAGTGTGGGTTCTAAGAAGGAGCATGGCTTCAATGGAGCAAAGTTCACAGCTATCAAGTTGAAGTTCTTGCCACCATTTGAGGTAATTGTCCACCCCTATTTTAGGTGAAGGGGCTTATTTAAAGCAGTATCACTTGAAAGATACTGTGCTTTAATTATTTTGGCAAATTTCACATGCATATGTATTGTGACATTATAAGACTTTTCTTTGTTTCTCACATGGGCTAACAAAGGCAAAGCCATTGGACAGGTGAAGCACTTTGATGCTCAAACATTGCAGCTCGGGAGGGCCACCAATCCTGCCATGTAAGAATGAAAGCATCTGAATGCAAGTTTCCTACTCACATTTAGAGTGGAGAGAAGACCCCATCTCAGCTGCAAGGAAGTCTTCCATACTCAAGAAGCCATGCATCTATTGTCTCCAACTCAACCATCAAACAAGCAATCCTGCCTATCCTCTTCCCAAATTCCGTCATTATAGGTCAAGGCTGCACCCCAAACTTGAGGATCGTGCCAATATAATGTAGACAAAGGCGGCCACCGTTAGAAGTGTCTTATTATCTCCCACATTGGGTATAATCGTTGCTGCAATCATAGATACAGTTACTTACAATCTGCACGGAAACTTTCTTTGGACGGTCGGACTGTTTGGTTACCTAAAGAAATTGAATTCCATTGAATCATGCATAAGTTTGAGAATTGCTCTCTACCTAAGCACAATTGTCGTTAGTTAATGTTCGGTTAACAATGAAAGCTAGTCACCAGCTTCTAGGAATGCCAAATGCTTGTTGGTGGCAGTGCTTATAAATATAGGCTACTTTTAACTAATGGCCAAGCGGATGCAGATTACTAGTAATTATTGGCAAGTGATAGTGAAGAAAGTTAACTAACCACTAATTGCAATGCTTAGGTAGTACGAAGCATTGCCACTTGATAGAATCATGCACGTGACCAGTTGCACAAGCAATATTAAATTGAAGATTGTATATCGATTTTGATGTCACTGGCCATGTTGGTAAGTAAGGGCACAAGCATGTCGATTTTGATGAAGGTGGGAAACTTGACATAGGACGAGAAACATGTCGTGTACTTTGTTGAATTGCCGTGTATGTTGCCTGTGCTTAGGCAAGAGGAGCGTTGAAGGGATGAGTGATGTGATAGATACTACTTATCTTCTAGGTGATTCTTCAAGCTTGCATATAGAAGGCAAAAGCTTAATGATTCTAAATGAGAGGTGCTTGCAATGGGCAAGGAATCTCACAAGGCTTCCATCAATCTTTCAAGAAGGACTTTTGTGTGAGGTATTGTAAAATTTTTTCTTTGTTGACTGGTTTTGTATTCTAAAGGGTATGTTGTTGCCTTTCAAAGCAATTGTTTGTTATTGCACTTAAGCTTGTTGGGAGAGGATTCTCCCAAGTGGTTTTGGGGTCTTGGGGTTAAATCCAATCACATATTGCATCTACTTTGTTGGTTTCAAACAGTACTTGTCCATGATTTGCCTTGGTAGTAGGGTTTTTAGTAGGTGTTGCTCTTCAAGAGCTTAGTTTGGGGTTTGTTATTCTCTTTGAGCTCGATTATTAAGGTTGAAGCTAAGTAGATTGTTGATGCTTTGGGCATAGGATTGGGATAAGGGTCTAGAGGATCTGAGCTTCTATGTGAGGTGTGGTTCTTTCCATTTCTAGATGCTTGTGCACAAAGAATATGGCCATTCCACTAGAGTGTTGGAACATGCTATCAAAAGAGGTGGAGCAATTGAGAAGTGAGTGCTATTGGTTCAGAAGGAGCATGGATTATAGCTTACATTGTTGGGTGAGAGAGAGAGAGAGAGAGAGAGAGAGAGAGAGAGAGAGAGAGAGGACGAAGGACGTTGTGGGGTTAACTTGCTATTAAACCATTGGGAGATTTAGAGCTTGCAACATGATGCTACCAGCTTGGCTCGCTTGCTCTTAAGCAGGGATCATTGAGAATGTGCAGAAGAGGATGTCAAGATGACAGAGGAAAGTGTGGGTGACGGTGAGTGATTGATTTGGGTGGAATAGGAAGGGTAATGCATGCACGAGAGGGAGCTCCGTATGACCGAGATGAAGAGACGCTGCAGGAGGCGTCGACTGAGAAGAGGGCGGTGGAGGAGCCAACGCACTTGCAGGAGAGTTACCGTCTGCTGCAGATCGAGGTCGACCCGCAGTTGGTGGCTGACTTATTGGTGGGCGCTTTGATTAGGAAGAGTATGGAAGATAGAGTGAAGGTCCTTCCAATAGGATTGTAGTTGATGCTAAATCTTAAACTGGTTGCTTTTAATGCCAAAGGAATATGGGCAGATCCGAATCGGTGCCTCTTTTGCAGATGGGCCTCCCAAGGTAGCTTTCACCTCAGCATGGCTCAGCAGCACAAATTGCATGCTAAAAGGGGTTATTCCATGACGCATGGAGATTTTGTTTGCTTCTTCAGTGGCTCTAGGAATGGAGAGTTAGGGCATGTTGAAATTATCAGATCATGTTGGAACTCGAGACTCAAGCTCCATGTAGATGATGTTGACGGTAGAATGTTAATTGTAAGTATGGACTGGGCCAAGGATGAAGTAGACATTGTAAACTTGCATGGGTTTAATGAGCCAAGGTTGAGAAGTAGACAATAGCATTTATTGAGAGTCTTGGACACCAATAAGGCATTGATGGGGGGAGCTTTTAATATGATCATATCACCTAGTGATGCATTGATCTTAGTATCATTTATTTGTGGGGAAGAACCATTTGTGAGGAGAGTCTTGAGATATATAAAGAGGACAGTTAGCTTTGGCTTGTTCTATGAGAAAGGGATCAAGTCTACATTGTTTGGTTATATAGATGTAGATTGGGTAGGAAGTATTAATTGGGGATAAAGGCGCCTTTGTCTAGCCGCTCGTGTCTTACTACATTGATAGTACTTACACCTACACATTGCAAGCAGTGGGTGGCCATCACTGTCATTGCATTCTTTATTCTTTCAGAGACATTTGAATAAAGGGAAGGCTCATCACACATTGTGATTGTTGGAGTTTCCACATTGTGTGTGTCTCTCTTTTGCTCTTGCTCCTTCCACCATAGCTCTTGCTTCCGCTTGTGCTTTCACTTTAGGGCTCACCTTCTTTCAACTGGTATCAGAGCTTTCTTCGCGAGCTCGAGCTTGGTTTGGTACACTCAACTTCCATTCGAATACCTACAATAGTCATCTCCTTGTTGGTAGCCATAGCTACTCTGTTTGAGCTTCTTATCGGTTGTATTTTTCTTGGGAGTCTTCTCGAGTAAGTTGGAGCAATCCCCATAGCTCTCAACTTGTTGGTGCAACATCACGTTTTGTGGAACATGTCCTTTTTTTAGTAGCAGCTCATGTTTTTCATCTCTAACAATATATCTTTTTCATTGGATAGCTATATTACAAGCACTTATATACTTGGTTTTGATGCTTGGCATTGATCCTTTCACTCTTGGCATTCCATTTGAGCGATAAGCTTCACTTTTGGATTGTTATAACAGTTCATAGACTGTCATAAAATAAGGCAACACTTATCTTTGATGTCTATACTCATTGTTGTTGGTTGATGATGTTCGGTTATGCTTGGTTGATGCTTAATATTCGGGGATGTTATCATTGCTTGGAGTTGATTTTGGATTGATTTAACCACTTCATTTACTTTGTTTTAGTTGAGATTTGTTGGTTGGAAATATATGGCAGCCCTCTATTTGATGCTTTTATGGTCAGCTTTGTTGGTCTTATGATGCTTGGTTATGTTGAAGTGATATCTACATGTATAAGAATGCTATGTCCATGTTATGGGTTGGATTTGGAGTTGATTTTGGTATTCAAATAGCTTGGTTTGGTAGTGTATCCATTGTTGTATATAGCAGGGCTAAATCTCTTTTAACAGGGATTTTATGTACCTATTGCTTTTGGCTATGATTTGGGTGTTCTATATGCACCTTTGATGTGTACTATTGATGCTAGTACATTGGTATATCATATGCCCATGATTTGAGGTGGCTTTGAGCTTCATTTGAGGATTGATATACTTAGTTTTGATAGTGAATTTATTGTTGTGATAACCAGGGTTGAAGTCTATTTGGTTAGTGTATGCTTTACCTATATGTCATGGGTGCTTTTCTCGGGTGACTCATATGATTACATGGATGTATACGGAGGTTGGTAAATGTCTTGGATGGTTTTGGAATGTATTTTGAACCTTATTTGAGCTTCATATTGGTTGGCACTTACTTGACATTGAACTATACAGGCATGCTTTGTGACAAAGGTTATACCTATGGTTTATGTATGACTTGGTACATGCTTTGAAGTATATGTCAGTGTGTAATATTCTCGTTGAAAATGTTACGAGGCTGTGTGAAGTCTCGGGCAAATGATAATGTTAGCATTATCTTAACGGACAGTGCGATTGTATACGATAGTGGTAGAAACGACGACTAATGGTTTAAAGAAACTTGCATATCCTCGTATGAACCTCCTCTTGGGGGGGGGAGGTTAAGAGGATAATATTAGATTTATTTCAATTTTTTTTTTTCCTCTTTCCCCCATCCGAAGCGTGGCTGAGGGAAGAGGATGGGGGCTATGTTGGGAAATAGGATAGGTGGAGGAAGAGGATCCATGCAGGCACCACGTGGGGGAGGGAGACCTTACCCCCCTTCCTATAAATACCCCCCTCTAAGGGGTGAGAAGGGGGGTGGTGGGAAATGCTAAGAGGCCGCGGAGGGGCCGTGAGGAGGCTGCCGCAGAAGGGCCGTGAGGAGGCTACCGCGAAGGAGGGGGGACTGGGAAGACGACGTCGTGCTGCCGTGTTGCGTGGAGTAGAGAGACTCGGAAGATGTTGTGCTAGAGACGTTGCTGTTGTGGAAGCCAATCGTTGCCGGACTAAGGGACGCCGCCGCCTACAGCGCTGACAGCCGAGCTGCCATAAACATCATCCTAATCTTCCACGTCGTTTCCTTATTACCCTCTCCCTCTTTCATGTGGCTGCTGTCCGTAGTGAGAAGATCCTAGAAGCTTCTTTTAGGAAGCTTCTAAGGGGGCTTCCTTAGACCCCATTCCCACAAGCCATCCATAAGTCCATTCCTAGCCACACCGGGGTTTTTTTTTCTAAAGAAGCTCATAAATCCTCCATTCCCGCAAGTACCATTTGTAAGAGGCTTTTCGCAAACCCCCTCGCAAAGCTCCAAATCCCTCAAGCCCAAGTCTCACAAGCTCGGCCTACTAAAAGATCCGCAGTTCTATGAAGGTATCTCTTGCATACGAGGGAGAAGGGCAAGATCTCAAGGCTGCATACCAAGGCGAGCAAATTCATCGTAAGGGCAAAGGGAACTCGAAATTCCATAACTACGCCCACGATGGCCCCCAAGAAGTCGCAAGTCGCGCCTACGAGAGGTTCTTCTCCTAATATTCATGTGGATATCTACCCGAGCCCACAAGTCCAGGTTTTTACTAATTTTGATTCCACGCAAAAATATTGCATTAGTCACGATAACTTCATGGATTAGGAAGCCCCTATGCTTGCTCAAAATCACCTAGTCAAGTTAAATGCAACTGGAATTAAATCGACTATTTGAGCAGTTATTAGAATTAGTTCATGACATGAAATTGATCATTGGTATTTTTCGTATAAAGAAATTGTCTATCCATTTAACGTCCTTGATAGTATGTTGCCCTGTCATGCATTTTAAAGTGATAAGCCTAGAAACCTATTGCCTATCATTATAAGGTCGAAATTATTAAGTGCACCTTTGACTAGACATGGAAAAATTAAACGCATGTCCCATTTTTAGGCAAATCTTCATTGTAATGATTCATTAGGGAAAGTCGTTAACACCCGTAGGAAATAGCAAAGCATGGAAATGATTCTTTGAGCTTGTATGAAATAGGTTAACTCTAGCTTCAATTGGCATGAATTTCATTTAACTATATTGTAGTTAGGAAAGGATTGCATGTTGCACATTCGTCACACGCAAGAATTTCATTCATCAAGAGTGTATTTAGGGAAAGGCTGCATGGTTCATTAAAAGCATGAAATCTTAAAAGCTTAGAAAAAGAATTGCGGGCATGATCCTTGAACGTAAGACCTAGTAGGTTCAATAGAACTTATTCTGGAATTTATCATGCGATTTGATTTTAACAAGAAAAGTTAGGGTTATTGGGAATTTAGTGGTACATAGAAGCAATGAATCGCGTGCTTACGTGAATTGTGACATGTTGCAACTAGTTTTCTCCTTTAGATCAAGTTAACGTCTCTAGGAAAGAATTGTCCTTGTCATAAGACAAGTAGGTCAATTTACCCAAGTCATTTGTGGTATCATGACTGTTAGGGTTTCGTATAGGCATAACTAGCCGATTCAATAAAAACCTCAAGTACTAGCTAGGGCTTGGCACGTTAGAGATGTAGCCAAGTATCGTACTTGGACGCCAAGTCGAAGTCCTCAAACCCAAAGGTCTTACCCACCTTCCCGGAAAGTTGAGCTAATGGGACGCGCACGCAAATAATGATCTAGGGTTTCTACCCTAAGGATCATTCGACCCAGTGCTAGAACTTGGATTGAGTTGGAATCCCTAGGACCGAACGTTGTCGGTCTAGTGCAATTAGGATTGGGGTGAGTAAGAAGACACCCTAAATCCTACTTCGAGTCTAATCATAATTCTTTGACCAGAAAACACCATTCAATGGGTGAAATGATCTCTTGGAATGGAGGCGACACTTGTGCAACAAGTTGCAACGTCGCATAGCCTTGTGGTTTGATCACAAGAAAGTTTTGCCATTCCTTGGAATGAGGTTGGCAGGTTCTTGCACAAGTTTAACTTGCAAGAGGATGAGTAATCATCCTGCCACATCACCTTTCTTAGGGAAAAATTGCCAAGTAAAGGGAAGTTAGGTATTTTCTTGGAAGCAAATGATCAATCAATAAATTAGAGCGACATGGTCGCCAGGATTTACTATTAATAAAACCTAAGGTATTGGTTAAGTTGGGTTAGCAGGATATGACCCTAACCCAAGGACAAAAGGGTGAACAAACAAACCCTTGGGGATCTTGCCAAGTCGCAATTGATCCCAGATCGAGTGCTGGGTGCATTCGGAGAGAAGGATCCCCTCCTTAACAGTTGGCCAAATTAAACTACCACTGGAGTTGATTGTGCTTGTAATAGTTTAGAAATCACTGTTTGCATTGTTTGCTCAAGGAACTAAAGGATGAAAAGACATCTAAATGCTTCAGGTTGAAGGCCTGAAGGGAGAGGCAGCTTCAGTTACCCCCGACTGCCTGCCTGACCCTAACCAAGGGGGTTGTTGACCGCGCCGGGAACGTGGACCGAACCCGCCGCGAGAGGTCTTTCCGTTGAGCTCTACTTGGAGCAGGAGGACGCTTGGGTGCCAGGGGGGGCTCTGGCCGTAAATCCCTCGTCTTTCGGGTCCTGCACAAGAGGCTAACGTGACTCGAGATTGGATCTCGAGGCCCGCATACTAGTCTACGGGCAGAAGCTTGGAATAGTGATCCCTGGCGGATTACTGGATAGCCTTCGAGCGGATTATGGACAAGCCTACGGGCGGAACTCCTTGTATTTCAAAGATAAAATGATGAAATGATAATAAAGAAGTTGTTTGATATTGTTTTTCTATGTCACGTGATAAAATTACGTGAAGGAACCAATGCCTAACAGGGTTAATTAAAGAAGCTGATTGTTATATGTCAAATTAATGTGTTAGATAATTACATAACTAAAACAAACCGAGGAAAGTGCGGAGGATGGACCATGGGTCCGTCCCACGGATGGGTGGTCCTGGTTAGCCGGGAACTTTTCTAAAAAATCTCGAGAACAGCGGGATGATTATCATTATCAAAGCAAATAATGAGAGCGGTAATCTAGAGTTACGTCTTATTCGATTTACGCTGTTTTAGGGGAACGGAATGGGACTATGCCTTATGGCAGAGAGGTTGAGCCATGCATCCCTCTCGTTTCCCATTCTCCTTGAACCAAGTGCAGCGTGAATCCGCTTCGGACCTGGTGTTTCTGCGTAAAGTAGTTCGCTCGGGTCTGACGCTAGCTGCTGTTAGCTAATGACCAAATAGGAAAACCTTAATTTCGGTCGATCCTAAGTGGGAAACGGCCAGGATACTTCCGCGACGTGGCAAACGCGGGAAGACCTAGATTGCAAAACCCGTATCATTCCATGGGAGTGCCGGGCGGAGTTTTTCTAGACATTCTTCCCGATGGACTGCTAAGACGTGTCCTAGATGATTCTAGTGGACACGTTACAGTTGGTATCAGAGCGAACCAACAAAGGACTTTTTTTTAGAGAAATTTTAATAAGAAGAAGTAAAGCAAATGTTATTGTCCCAAACATTTCCTTACTTTCAATGCTATCTTGCAGAATTATGAAGCATGGAACAGGTTTTTAGTGTTCCGAGTCATGTTTATGACCGCGATGCATTCCACGAATTATCGACAATGATGAACATCCTAGATCGCATTTACAATCCATCGCTTGTATACATGGAACGGAGATGGATGGGTGTTTCAGGGATCTATTACATAGCTGCCCATCAACTTGCGTACCTTCAAATTAACTTGAAGAGAATCAAGTGGATGGAGGATTTGAAGATCGTGAAGCTGTTCGTCTTTGTTGAGGCTCACGCGAACGCGTCCCTACAGGTCGGGGGTTGAAGGGTTAACCAGAATAAGTATGTGTACGGAGAAGTGATTCAAAGAATCCCTGTCGACCGAATCAAGGTTTTGGGACGTCATGTGAAGAATGGATATCAAAGGAAAAGATACCCTAATCTTCCAATGAACTATCGATTCCTGAAAATCGATGACCCCAATCCGTACTACTACTCAGTTCCTGTAGCTGAATGCAATAATATCTTATTCTCTTCGAATTAATGTATCAACTTGTTCCATCGGCCCAAGAAATAATTGTACCACGAAAGGGCTATGCTGATATGAATGGAATAAAACTTTTTTTTAATCAACGATTGTCTTGACTATGAATATTGATAAAGAAGTAAAGTGATTTGGTCACTTGGCTAAAGGAATACGGGGACGTAGTTTCTGAAGAGTTAACAAAACTCCCACTTCAAAGAGAAGTAGATCATGAGATCAAGCCAGTAATAGGAGCTGCGCCAATTGCGAAGAGACCATATAGAATGTCTATATCGGAAGCAATTGAGTTGAAGGAACAACTCAAGCAACTGTTAGATCAGGGTTACATCCGGCCTAGCAGTTCACCTTGGGAAGCTCCAGTACTATTCCAGAAAAAGAAAGATGGGACACTTCGACTATGTATTGATTACCGTGGGTTGAATCAATCAACAGTCAAGAACAAGTATCCTATTCCTAGAATAGATGAGCTTCTTGATCACCTTCAAGGTGCTAAGAACTTCTCCAAGATTATCTTAGGTCTGGTTACTATCAGATAAGAGTCAAGGAAGAAGATACCCCAAAGACGACCTTCAACACAAGATATGGATACTTTGAGTTCCTAGTTATGTCATTCGAGTTCACGAATGCGCCTGCCACCTTCAATAGGTTAATGCATGATATCTTTTAGGCCATATCTTGATGACTTCGTACTCGTCTTCTTCGATGACACTTTAGTTTATTCTAAACAGGAAGAAGATCATGAACCTCAACTTCGGATTGTCCTTGAGACAATGAGGTCTCATAAGCTGTATGCAAAAATGAAGAAGTGTGCATTCTTCAAGCATCAAGTTGAATATCTAGGATTCATAGTATCATCAGAAGGAATATCAGTAGACCTAGCCAAAGTCAGAGATGTGCTTGAATGGCCAATACCAGTATTCGTCAAAGAAATACGTAGCTTTCTTGGCTTGACAGGATGGTATAGGGTCTTTATAAAAAAACTATGCTTTGATTGCAGCACCTCTTACCGACTTACTAAAGAAGCAGACTTCTATTACATGGTCAATTCCCGAACAAAATAGCTTCGACCAATTGAAGCAATGTTTGGTATCAGCGCCTATTCTAAAACTTCCTGACCTCAATAAGGAGTTCGAGGTAGTAACTGATGCCAGCATTCTTGCCTTGGGTTGTGTACTTATGCAGGAAGGTCATCCAGTAGCATATTCTTCAAGGAAATTGAAGAGTCATGAAAAGAATTATGCCACGCATGATCTGGAATTATTAGCTGTCATCCATGCTCTAAAGCTTTGGAGACACTACGTGTTGGGTAACAAGTTTACTCTAGTAACCGATCATAAGAGTCTCAAATGGATTTTTACCCAGAACAAGCTCAACATGAGGCAACCGCGGTGGATTGAAGTATTGGAGGAGTATGATTTTGAGATCAAGTACCGAACTGGAAAGGAGAATGTAGTTGTTGATGCACTCAATCGCAAGGCATTCCTTAATTCACTAATCTTGCAAAATCCATCAATAGCTAGATCTCTAGCTACAGAGGTGTCCATGCCAAACGACCTAATACTTGAGCTAGCTAGAGAGGAAGGATGCCATGATCTAGCCTATCAAAGGATGCTAAGGGAAGTCTCTATCAAGGACCAGGAACAAAAGCTAGAGGCTAAGTATCATGAATTCTCTGTCAGTAGTGGACTTGTCTACTATAGGACGAGAGTATGTATACGAGCAAGCCAGTCACTTAAGTAGAAGATATTGTGGGAAGCTCATGATTCCCCTTTCTCAGGACATCCTGGCTATGCCAAGACTCTCATTGCAATTAGGAAAAGCTACCATTGGGAGAGGCTTAATGGTGACATTCTCAAATATTTTGCTGAGTGTTTGTCTTGTTAACGTATCAAAGACAAACATGTCAAAATGCCAGGGAAGTTGCAACCACTCGACATTCCCCAAATAGAAAGGGAATTCATCAGTATGGACTTTGTTGATTGACCTACCCCAAGTTCAGAGAGGATACCACTCCATCATGGTTGTGGTTGACATGTTGACTAAGGTTGCATACCTTATTCTGGTAAAGACAAACTATAAAGCCTCAGACATTGCAAGGTTGTTTATCAAGGAAATATTCAAGCTACATGGGTTACCCAGAAGAATCATTAGTAATCATGATTCTCTCTTCACATCACACTTCTGGAGAGCTATCTTTGGAGCTATTGGGACTCAACTCTGTTTTAATATAGCTTACCATCCCCAAACTGATGACCAAACGGAGCAAATAAATCAAGTCATCAAGGACATGCTTAGGGCACACTGCTGTCGTGAGCCAAAAAGGTGGATTCAATACTTGCCTTCAGTTGAATTTGCCTACAATACTTCTTACCAACAAGGTATTCAGATGACCCCTTTCCACGCATTGTATGGTCATGACTGTTGAAGTTCCCTAAACTTCTCAGATCCAACCTTGAGGGTTTAACCTTCAAGGTAGATGTTGGAAGAGATGGATGACCAAATAAAGTTAATAAGACAGGACATCCAAGCCACCAAGGATAGACAAAAGGCATATGTAGATTTTAAGCTTCAATCTTCGAGAAAGGAGACATGGTCTTCATTCGCATACGCACAAAGAAGAGTTCCCTAGCTTAGAAGCTTGCAGGAAGCTAAGTCCAAGGTATTGTGGACCATACAAGATCCTCAAGTGCTTAAGACCTAATGCGTATAGACTGCAACTCCCTGAGAACCTAAGGGTTCATAATGCATTCCATATCAGCCTACTGAAGAAGTATATACCTAATCCTAACCATTTACTTGATGACCAACAAGTTATAATACTTAGTCAAGGAGTCCTTGAGCTACGGCCTGATAGGATCTTAGATATTAGAGAGAAACAACTGCGATCCAGAACCTTGAGAGAATGCCTCGTCCAGTGGAAAGACTATCCTGAGGAGGATGCCACTTCGATCGATGAAAGCACTCTCAACCATCAATAACCCAGTTTATCTCGAGATGAGGACATCTCGATTCCTCCAAGGGGGAGAGAATGTAATATTCCCGTTGAAAATGTTATGAGGCCGTGTGAAGTCTCGGGCAAATGATAATGCTAGCATTATGTTAACGGACAGTGCGATTGTATACGATAGTGGCAGAAACGATGACTAATGGTTTAAAGAAACCTGCATATCCTCGTATGAACCTCCTCTTGGGGGGGGGAGGTTAAGAGGATAATATTAGATTTATTTCAAATTTTTTTTTTCCTCTTTCCCCCAGCCGAAGCGTGGCTGAGGGAAGAGGATGGGGGCTATGTTGGGAAATAGGAGAGGTGGAGGAAGAGGATCCATGCAGGCACCACGTGGGGGAGGGAGACCTTACCCCCCTTCCTATAAATACCCCCCTCTAAGGGGTGAGAAGGGGGGTGGTGGGAGAAGCTGAGAGGCCGCGGAGGGGCCGTGAGGAGGCTGCCGCGGAAGGGCCATGAGGAGGCTGCCGCGAAGGAGGGGGGACTGGGAAGATGACGTCGTGCTGCCGTGTTGCGTGGAGCAGAGAGACTCGGAAGGTGTCGTGCTAGAGACGCCGCTGTCGTGGAAGCCAATCGCTGCCGGACTAAGGGACGCCGCCGCCTACAACGCTGACAGCCGAGCTGCCATAAACATCATCCTAATCTTCCACGTCGTTTCCTTATTACCCTCTCCCTCTTTCACGTGGCTGCTGTCCGTAGTCAGAAGCTCCTAGAAGCTTCTTTTAGAAAGTTTCTAAGGGGGCTTCCTTAGACCCCATTCCCACAAGCCATCCATAAGTCCATTCCTAGCCACACCGGGGTTTTTTTTTCTAAAGAAGCTCATAAATCCTCCATTCCCGCAAGCACCATTCGTAAGAGGCTTTCCGCAAACCCCCTCGCAAAGCTCCAAATCCCTCAAGCCCAAGTCTCACAAGCCCAGCCTACTAAAAGATCCGCAGTTCTATGAAGGTATCTCTTGCATACGAGGGAGAAGGGCAAGATCTCAAGGCTGGATACCAAGGCGAGCAAATTCATCGTAAGGGCAAAGGCAACTCGAAATTCCATAACTACGCCCATGATGGTCCCCAAGAAGTCGCAAGTCGCGCCTACGAGAGGTTTTTCTCCTAATATTCATGTGGATATCTACCCGAGCCCACAAGTCTAGGTTTTTACTAATTTTGATTCCACGCAAAAATATTGCATTAGTCACGATAACTTCATGGATTAGGAAGCCCCTATGCTTGCTCAAAATCACCTAGTCAAGTTAAATGCAACTGGAATTAAATCGACTATTTGAGCAGTTATTAGAATTAGTTCATGACATGAAATTGATCATTGGTATTTTTCGTATAAAGAAATTGTCTATCCATTTAACGTCCTTGATAGTATGTTGCCCTGTCATGCATTTTAAAGTGATAAGCCTAGAAACCTATTGCCTATCATTATAAGGTCGAAATTATTAAGTGCACCTTTGACTAGACATGGAAAAATTAAACGCATGTCCCATTTTTAGGCAAATCTTCATTGTAATGATTCATTAGGGAAAGTTGTTAACACCCGTAGGAAATAGCAAAGCATGGAAATGATTCTTTGAGCTTGCATGAAATAGGTTAACTCTAGCTTCAATTGGCATGAATTTCATTTAACTATATTGTAGTTAGGAAAGGATTGCATGTTGCACATTCGTCACACGCAAGAATTTCATTCATCAAGAGTGTATTTAGGGAAAGGCTGCATGGTTCATTAAAAGCATGAAATCTTAAAAGCTTAGAAAAAGAATTGCGGGCATGATCCTTGAACGTAAGACCTAGTAGGTTCAATAGAACTTATTCTGGAATTTATCATGCGATTTGATTTTAACAAGAAAAGTTAGGGTTATTGGGAATTTAGTGGTACATAGAAGCAATGAATCGCGTGCTTACGTGAATTGTGACATGTTGCAACTAGTTTTCTCCTTTAGATCAAGTTAACGTCTCTAGGAAAGAATTGTCCTTGTCATAAGACAAGTAGGTCAATTTACCCAAGTCATTTGTGGTATCATGACTGTTAGGGTTTCGTATAGGCATAACTAGCCGATTCAATAAAAACCTCAAGTACTAGCTAGGGCTTGGCACGTTAGAGATGTAGCCAAGTATCGTACTTGGACGCCAAGTCGAAGTCCTCAAACCCAAAGGTCTTACCCACCTTCCCGGAAAGTTGAGCTAATGGGACGCGCACGCAAATAATGATCTAGGGTTTCTACCCTAAGGATCATTCGACCCAGTGCTAGAACTTGGATTGAGTTGGAATCCCTAGGACCGAACGTTGTCGGTCTAGTGCAATTAGGATTGGGGTGAGTAAGAAGACACCCTAAACCCTACTTCGAGTCTAATCATAATTCTTTGACCAGAAAACACCATTCAATGGGTGAAATGATCTCTTGGAATGGAGGCGACACTTGTGCAACAAGTTGCAACGTCGCATAGCCTTGTGGTTTGATCACAAGAAAGTTTTGCCATTCCTTGGAATGAGGTTGGCAGGTTCTTGCACAAGTTTAACTTGCAAGAGGATGAGTAATCATCCTGCCACATCACCTTTCTTGGGAAAAAATTGCCAAGTAAAGGGAAGTTAGGTATTTGCTTGGAAGCAAATGATCAATCAATAAATTAGAGCGACATGGTCGCCAGGATTTACTATTAATAAAACCTAAGGTATTGGTTAAGTTGGGTTAGCAGGGTATGACCCTAACCCAAGGACAAAAGGGTGAACAAACAAACCCTTGGGGATCTTGCCAAGTCGCAATTGATCCCAGACCGAATGCTGGGTGCATTCGGAGAGAAGGATCCCCTTCTTAATAGTTGGCCAAATTAAACTACCACTGGAGTTGATTGTGCTTGTAATAGTTTAGAAATCACTGTTTGCATTGTTTGCTCAAGGAACTAAAGGATGAAAAGATATCTAAATGCTTCAGGTTGAAGGCCTGAAGGGAGAGGCAGCTTCAGTTACCCCCGACTGCCTGCCTGACCCTAACCAAGGGGGTTGTTGACCGCGCCGGGAACGTGGACCGAACCCGCCGCGAGAGGTCTTTCCGTTGAGCTCTACTTGGAGCAGGAGGACGCTTGGGTGCCAGGGGGGGCTCTGGCCGTAAATCCCTCGCCTTCCGGGTCCTGCACAAGAGGCTAACGTGACTCGAGATTGGATCTCGAGGCCCGCATACTAGTCTACGGGCAGAAGCTTGGAATAGTGATCCCTGGCGGATTACTGGATAGCCTTCGGGCGGATTATGGACAAGCCTACGGGCGGAACTCCTTGTATTTCAAAGATAAAATGATGAAATGATAATAAAGAAGTTGTTTGATATTGTTTTTCTATGTCACGTGATAAAATTACGTGAAGGAACCAGTGCCTAACAGGGTTAATTAAAGAAGCTGATTGTTATATGTCAAATTAATGTGTTAGATAATCATATAACTAAAACAAACCGAGGAAAGTGCGGAGGATGGACCATGGGTCCGTCCCACGGATGGGTGGTCCCGGTTAGCCGGGAACTTTTCTCAAAAATCTCGAGAACAGCGGGATGATCATCATTATCAAAGCGAATAATGAGAGCGATAATCTAGAGTTACGTCTTACCCGATTTACGCTGTTTTAGGGGAACGGAATGGGACTATGCCTTATGGCAGAGAGGTTGAGCCTTGCATTCCTCTCGTTTCCCATTCTCCTTGAACCAAGTGCAGCGTGAATCCGCTTCGGACCTGGCGTTTCTGCGTAAAGTAGTTCGCTCGGGTCTGACGCTAGCTGCTGTTAGCTAATGAGCAAACAGGAAAACCTTAATTCCGGTCGATCCTAAGTGGGAAACGGCCAGGATACTTCCGCTACGTGGCAGACGCGGGAAGACCTAGATTGCAAAACCCGTATCATTCCATGGGAGTGCCGGGCGGAGTTTTTCTAGACATTCTTCCCGATGGACTGCTAAGACGTGTCCTAGATGATTCTAGTGGACACGTTACACAGTGATGCATGCTACTTACATTGTTTGAGCTTCTTTCACTTGGAGTTTCACTTGGGCTTGTACTTGGATACTTTGGAACCTCTTTTGGATGTTTCTTGGCTTGTCAGAGATTGACTTGGGTTCGTATATGATGTACTTAGATGCTATTAGATGCTTGATTGCTTACATGCTCCTAGTGCTCTCATGATGTACGGTCTTGGCTATGAGATGTCTTATGCATTTACATGTTATCTCTGAGCTTGGTTTCTCATTTGCCATCAACTTTTGTGCCAGTGGGAGCTTTATGCTTATGGTCTTGGATTTAGCCAAAGCTTGCGGGTTATGCATTTGAGTTATTACTTGAGATTTGAGATTGGGATTTCTTACACGTCCTTGACTATGATATTTGTTGGGTAGATGCTTCCATGTTTGCTCTTGGATGCTTATGAGTTGATTTGATCCGCCTTCATTGAGCATACACTGACCTTTGTCAGGTCTTGCTAGTGGTGTGTATATCTTGCTTATTACTCAGGGGATGTATTGGTTGTACTGGCGGACTCTCTTGACACATTTGGGTTTTTAGCTCATGTTCATTGACTGTCACAGTGTCTTTATTATGTTCACTTGATGCAAGATTGGACTTGGCAATCATTGTTGTCATTGGATCTCTATTAGCTCACCGTTTGCTCTCATTTACTCATTGTTGTCATTTATTACAGCAAGCTGTTTTATGTGGACTGTGATGTATTTATTGAGCTTAATCATGTCCTTTTGATGTACTTTTGGTACTGTTTGGTGGACAGATGGTCATCCCAGCAGTTTCTCTTATGTTTAGCTTGTTTTGGCAGTGATTTTGGCTTGTTTACTACTAAATACAACAATCTATTTTTTGCATAGTCTGCCTCTGTTTGACTCATTATGGTTGGTCATATCAAAGATACAACTTTGTTTAACATTGCCAAGTTGGATGGCACCAACTATGGCTACTAGAAATCTCAAATATGGTAGGTTTTAATACATAAATTGTAGATTAAGCCACTAAGAAACAAAGGTATTAAACTCGAGAATATGGATGATGATGAGTGGGCTGATTTAGATGTACTATGCAAGTTCATTATCATTGTATTACTCTTTGAAGAGGTCCATAATAATGGTGTTGAAGATGAAGATCGGAGTGTATGGAATCTATGGAAAAAGATTCAGGAACTTTATGTAAAGTAGAGCCCTGCTTCACAGATGTATTGGCTTAAACAGTTGATGGATCTCCGCATGGAGGGGATCCCATTGTCTGCTCACTCTAGCCAGTTTCATTCTATCATGGAGAATCTGCTTCAACATGGTATTGAGTTTTAGGATAATCTGCATCCTTTGTTTTTGCTTGGTATTGTACCTGAGTCTTGGGATGTATTTCGCACTGCAATCTGTGCCAAGAAACTTGATGGGCTGAAATTGCAAGATGTAGAGAGTGCTCTTTTGACTGAAGAAATTAACAAGAAAAACAATGACACTTTTCGTAGTTCACATGCTTTATTCGTTAGAGGTGGTAGAAGTGGCAAGAAAGATAATGATCGTAATGGAAAGGACTCTCAGAAGTCTCAATCTAAGTCATGTGGTGGACACAAGAAGTCTCGTGGATGTAAGTTTGATCTTACATGCCATTATTGTGGGAAAGCATGACATATACGGCTGTAGTGCCATAAGATGCACGATGACAAGTGCAAAGAAAAAGGGAAAGAAAAAGTACGGGAGAAATCCAATGATCGTAGCATTATACTTGCAAAGTCTAGCGTAAAGATTGAGGAGATAAATGTCATGCAGCTTGAGAAGTCCGATGGTGACTACATGTTAGCAGCCTCTTCATGTGATGCCTCTCAGTTGATCGAGGCTCAATCTATTCATGCACAGTGTTAGCTCTTGGATTCGGTGCGTCTTTTCCTGTGACCCCCTACCGTGAGTGGTTTCATACCTATTGCAATGTATCTGGTACTGTGCGCTTAGGTGATGATTGGTCTCTTGCTATTGTTGGCATTGGTGATGTCACTCTATAGTTTCCCTCCAATAGCACTTTTATTTTGCATAATATACGTCATGTACCCTCACTGACTAAAAGCCTTATGTCTACTGGGGGCAGCTTGATGATGCATGTTATCATATATGCTTTGGTGATTCTATATGGAAGATAACTCGTGGCAGGCTTGTTCTTGCAAGAGGTGCCAAGTTTGGCAACCTCTACCCCTTGGTTGTATCTGGTTCTACTCTTCATTATGTTTTGGCAGTGGGCTCTATCCCACATGTATCTCTTTGGCATGCTCGTTTGGGGCATATGCCTCTTAAAGGCATGAAAATGCTTTGTGCTTTGCAGTATATTCCGCCTTTTGACTACTCGCGTGTGATCATTGTTTATATGGCAGACAGACTAGGAATTTGCATAAGAAGTTTGGTATATCACGCATAGGTGAGCCATTGGCTCTTGCGCATTCTGATGTTTGTGGATGGCCTTGTGACTCACTAGGGGGTGTGAAGTATTTCGTTACATTTATTGATGACCTTTCATGTAAGGTTTGGGCTTATCCCATAAAGCAGAAGTTTGATGTCTTGGCAGTATTTCAGCGTTGGCTTGCTTTAGTCGAGAACCAGTTTGGGCACGCTAAAATGCCTAAGGACAGATAATGGGGGTAAGTATGTCTCATGTGCTTTTGAGCAGTTTTGTGATGAGTGGGGTATTAAGCGTCAGTTGGTTGCCCCTTACACCACTAGGTTCCCAGAATGGTATGATTGAGCGTATGAATAGGACTATCCAGGAGAGGGTCCACAATATGCTTAGCCAAATAGGCTTACCACATCATTTTTGGGCTGAGGCATTCTCTACTACCATGCATCTCAAACAGGTCACCTTGCAGTGGTATTGACTTCCAGGTTGCAGAGGAGGTATTGACACGAAAGCCTTCCTCATATGCTCATTTGCGTGTCTTTGGATGTGAGGCCTTTTGCCATGTGCCTAAGGATAAACGCAATAAGATGGATCCTAAAAGTGTGAAATGCATTTTTCTTGGCTATGGAGATGCAGGTGAGATGGGATATTGCCTTTGGGATCCACAGGCGCGGAAAGTTATCTGCAGCCATGATGTTGTGTTCCACGAGGACAAAATGTATATACAGCCTGAGAAAGTTGAGATACACAGGGTTATCTTTCAGTAGCCAAGGTATGGAGAAACTATTGAGGAGTTATTCAATTGGTTTTTTCAAAGACAACTTCAAAGACTGAAGAACACAGCAAATTGTGATGGAATCTAGAATATCCATACTATTTTCAAAATATTTTATACATGACTAGCTTTCAAGAGCCTTTATATCCTCATCCTCTTGAGGCATTTTTCCTCTATAATGCAAAAACTTTCTCCTCTTGTATCCAACTATATGGACTTGATATTTGTTTTATTTGCTGCTAAAGCATAAGATTAGAATGCTAGGAAGTATTTAGCCGTGGAGGCAGAGAAGTCGAGACCATAACCAAATATTCGGATGGCTGCTATCTTTTCTAGGAACATGACTTTGTGCACATTGTACTACAAACCTGAGTACCCAAGGAGCCTTGTAAGTGCTTTGACATAGACAATCGGCCATGAGGTCTCCTTCAAGAAAGTGCTATGCAAAACCAATAGAACATTGGGATCAATCCTTGATATATAATGCCCAAGTACAACATCCTTTAGGAAACTACCACCGATTCTTGATCCTTTGCCTCTTCCCAAGAGATTATCCTCATCTGCAATCTCCAACTATAAAACCAGAAGTCAGAATGAAAAAAATGAAAATATGTATGTGGTTGCACAAAAACAGAAGAAAGCATTACCGTTTGATTTTATCACTCTCAAGTTTACTTGGATTCCATAAACTAATTGATGTCTCCTTGATATCCTTGAGTTCCTTAACATATTTTGACTCCTCCCTTCCAAAATTGGAGATTCCAAGCTTCTCTTGAAATTGGTCAAACTCATTGTTAGCAGCCTGTAACTCTCTCTCAGCATCTCTTACCTTGCTTAAACATAGGGAAAATGCATCAGATGCATCTATAAACTTATCATCTGACACTTGAGTATCTAATTTTAGTAAGTCCTTGGATTCATTCTCAACATCCACTATGCCTTCTACATATTGCAGATGCCTTTGCAATAACTACCAAGCAATAATCCTCCCTCAAATTGAAAAGGATTTGTAGATCAAGCAATAATATGTACTCTTTGTCTTTAATTGGGAAAGTTGGCAAGGATGGAACAATGAGGTTGGAAGGGGCATTAGATACTTCATCAACCTCTGCATTGCTCTCTTCAATTACTGTCTCTGCTTTAAATTGAGCAATGTCTAGGTCTTTTGCAATTGATGCTTCCATCTATGGGTCTACTTGCTCCTCAACATCCACATCATTTGCTAACTCTTTAAGAAGACATCAGCTTGACAAATTTGAGGTTTCCTTAAGCTTTTCATTAGATTTGATGGGGTACTTCACAAGAGCAAATATAATAAATGCAGCAGACTTAAGCATAAGCTTGCATTTTTTTGGGTGTAAAGAGCATAACTCAGATGCATAGAATCTATCAAGAGAATGATAACCACATTTCTTGGTGAAGGAAGACTTCTTAGTGTGGCTAACCTCCCAATAGGAGTGTGAATATAATCCTCAGAATCCAACTGAACAATAGGATATGCCAACTTTTCAAACTCTGCAAAGTCTTCCTTGCAAAAGTCCTTTGAGTAGTTCACAACCTGATCAAAATCCCACTCTGGATTGAAAATCTCCCTAGCTGTTGCAAAGACGGATAAGTCAATATTGTTTTCAATAAGGAAATCCAAAAGCTTTTCTGAGGCTCTGACCTTTGTAATTTGAGTGAGGTCTAGGAGATTTTCCCTTTTTTGAAGCCTTCTTTGTACTCCTAACACTTGTCACTAACACATGAGATGCAGTTGAAACTTCTAAGGCAACTGATTCCCCGTACAATGTGGATTTAAGCCTTTTTTTACCTTTCCCAACTATGGAGGGTGACATGGGTGGGTTCTCACTTGGCATTTTGAATTAGCAAAAATACAGAGCGAAAGAAGTTCCTACAAGAGGCCCATAAATACTATTCGTGTCGATCCTTACTTCAAGCTGATATAATGGTACTTCAAGGTTGATACAACACAAAGGGAGATTGACAGGACTTGGAATATATTCTTATTGTGTTGTATTAGACAAACCTTGACACGATGCGATTATCCCATGTGAAAAGACAAAGTGCATGCTATCGCGTCGTATCAGAAGCTACTGCACATGTTGAACACAAAGTAGCATGGGCATGTCGTAGGACATCACTGTTGATGGAGAAGATCAGGTGGACAAGGAGAGGTGACAGGAGAAGATGGTGACGGCAAGAAGATGACGTAAACGAGAAGTGGAAATGGCAACGGGGACGATGGGAGAAGACGATGAGTGTTAGAGCAGCGTTAGAGTGTCAGATAGGACAACATGTTGATGGAGACGGGGCATGGGGACATGTTGATGGAGACTGGGCATGGGGACGGATGTGTGGATGGCACGTTGACATGAAGATCACAACTGTGGGGAGGAGCGCGAAAATGTGGCAACAATGAGGATGAAGAGGTTGGGCGAGAGGTCGCAACGACGGTAGAAAATTGCAAAAAGAGCGTGAAGTGAGACCTTGATTCATTATATGGGCCATGTGGAATAGTCTCAAACCATTGGGAAACCCTAATTGGAGAACGAATAGCAAAATGACATGTGTCCGAAAACTCCCGCGTATATATTAGGGCCTCCCATTTCGTGTGAAGCCCGTTTCACACTTTCTGTCTTTCCTGCCATACGTTCGACACTCCTACTGATTCCATCCGTTGTTCATGTCGCATGTTTGACATGATAGAGCCTATACAATGCGAGGTATTCTCCCAAACCGCCGCCTCCTCGGAGGCCCTTCATCACACCATAAAGAAACCGACATTTCAACGATACGACACGAATATTAGCCTCGCAGAATCCTCCAGCACAACCACTCGCATTGTATCGGATCCTTTCAGAGGTATGGATAGACTGCTAGATTGAGACTTAGTGGCTTGAAAGTGGCTAGATTGAAACCCATAACATTCACGAGCTAAATTGGCATTCTTGGCTTGTGCATTGCAGTTGAGTGGTATCACGACTGTGGGCTTCATTCTCCATCATAAGCCTTCTCCATATCCATGTGAATAAATCCATATCGATGCTTGTGAACATTTAAGAGAATATTAAGGATGGTGTCATGGATGTGCCTTCTGTGAATAAATCCATATCGATGCTTGTGAACATGCTACCCAAGAAAAAAAACTTGATTCAATTATCTAGGGTTACCTTGTAGGGTATGTTCAGCATAATGAGAGGCCAGTAGTGGCCTGGTCTCTATCATTCAATTACCTTAGGTATGAGTTGCTTGATGATACCTTGATCTGCAAACTTGGTCGTAGAGCTTGATACCCCAAACTAATTGAGCGTATCACATAGGCCTTGATTGGCAAACTTGGTCATAGAGCCTGATACCCCAAATTGATTGACCATATCACATAGGTCTTGTGAGCAAACATCCCAAATAGTTAAGAAGAATTCCACCAAGGAAGCCATCTGAATGGGGAGCTTGACCTTTGTGCATGGACTTCATAGTGAGGAGCATATCATTAGTGGTAAAGGCCTCAATAGGGCTAGAGTATCATATAATTGACAAAAGCATCCACATGCTCTAGGAAGGCATCAGTTCCACATTTCCATTCATCCAAAACTACAAAGGGGAGATTGACTATAGTACACATATACTTTTTAAAGACATCAAAGATACCTTCATCATCAAAATATATTTTGCCATCCTCATCTTCTATCATGGTCATAGTTTCTCTATTCTATTTCCTCTTAAGAGCATTCAAGTAGGCAAAGGTGGGGGCTACATGCAAAAGCCATGGCTTTAGCCCTTGGCTTCACCTTACTACTCGAAAATCCTATGTTCCATACCTTTAATAAAAGATGCAATGTCTCGCAAGTGACAAAGTAATAAGATATCACCATGTGCACATAATAGAGTAGCAAGCACACAATTGTAATACCACTCAACAAGCACACATATGATGTGATTGATGCACAATGGAGTTCTTCTAGGTCCCTATATTGCATCGTATTAGCATTTTTTTTGATATGATGCGATAGTGTTAGTTTTGCATTAGGAGCCTCATCTTATCGTGTTGTATTAGCATTTTTTCTAATACGACACGATAATGTTAGCTCTACATCAGGAGCCTCATCTGATCACGCCGTATTGTCAAATCTACCCTAGGTACTCTTGACCCTTAGCCTACACAAATGATGGCTAGGACTAAGCAAATTGCAAGGAAGGTTTGCCTGAAGAAACCTTTAGCGGAAGGTGAAGAGAAAATAGTTGAGGAGACACATGAAGATATTGTTTGCCATGTTACCCGTGCTAGTGTTGGAGGTGAAGGTGAATCCCAGAGAACTCCAAGTCAGCTGGTGAGGTTAAACCTTCAAGTTCCCTTCTTCTTAATCCTGCCCAAGAAGCCCCTTTGAAGAGAAAGAGAAAATCTAGATGGTTCTACATGAAGAGATGTTTTGGAGAGATCAAGAAAGCTCAAAAGACCACTGGCCATCTCATTCCTAAAGCTCCTTTTTTCAGATTGGTCAAGGAGATATCTGACAGGTTGTCTTCAATTGCTTTTGTGGAGGGCCTCAATAAGAAATGGCAATTGCCTTGCCTACTTTACTTACAAGAGCCAACGGAGGATTTTTGAATTGATTTTTTGAACACAATGCATACATTGTAGCTGCTCATGCACATCGAATTACATTGATGAATAAGGACTTTAGTATGGTTACTAGACTTAGGTTTATGTTTGACAAAGTTTTGAATCCTCTTTCAACTACTGATCAAAAGGCTTTGAAATCCTCAATATTCCACCCAAGGTCTCTAGAAAATGGAAGGAGCCATTGGCACCCAAAGTTGAGGATGTTACTCACTTGTATCCTACAAGGGTTGCAAGTGAGCAGGAGGCTATCTTAGAGGAGAAGGGGAAAGAGATAATAGAGAACGAAGATGCGATCTGGCAAAGAAAGATCGAGTCTCTTGGCCCTGTGAACTACAAGAGGATAGACAAAGTGTATGGCCAAATGGTCGTAAATGTTTCTATTAATCCTGAAAAAGAAGAGTACATCAACATATCTCTTGAAAATAAGGCCCTACTCAAGAAAAAGGATTGCCAACTAATAGATTCAATAGTTTTATGTTGTTTGAGGTAATGTCTTTTGCTTCTCTTTGTTTATATTGAATGTTTTCAAGGGTCCTTACATTGCATTCATTCTCTTATTTGTTCTTTACTTTGTATATAGGTCATATATTGCTTCTCTTAGCAATGCTAACAGTATATTTGTTGTCTGTGGGTTTGTTTTAAAAACCTAGTTCAAATATTACAAAATTTTTTAAGCATTTTGATAGTGTCACAAACCATCATATATTTTTTCTATATGTTGAAAGGTACATCCCTTTTCTATCTCTTGATGATTTGTCTTTAGGGTTTTTGGTCACTAGTGTTTTGGTTCCCAGAGAGCACTTGAGCCTAATCTATATCGACATTCCTGCAAGAGAGGTCATCTTTATGAATTCTCTTTCAATAATTCATGACCAATCAAAGATGAATTGTCAATGGACACTCTTTATTTGGTCTTTTATTGGTTAAAGTTTATACTATTTGCTAATAAGTTAATATTTATAGTGTTGCTAAACTTGTTACTATCCACTTGGACACTAACTTTGAAAACATTGCTGATTCTCAAAGGCCTTTTAAGTTTCTTCTTCAAGAGATCCCATTGCAAAATGGCATATATAGTTGTGGGTGGAGAATGATTTCAAATGCTTCGAGGACAATGGATTCAAAGTTAATGAATGTAGAGGGAGTGAATATAAGTCTCTTCTAATTCAAATAGCTTATATACTTTGTTGCAGTGCAGAGACTTCCTTGAGTCATACATGTGGTGGATATGGGAGAGGTGTATCGAATTACTTGTGGATAAGGCAATTACTCCAATGGACCCCGACTCCCCTCTTCCACCTAAAACTTCCAAGGAATAGGCAACAACGAAGGGAAAAGGCAAGAAAAAGACAACCACAAAAAAGAAGTCCTTAGGGTTGAAAAGGAAGGGGTCCAAAAAGAAGGGGATGCCTGAGCTTTCTCCATTGAAATTTAATCCATCTCCTTTAAAGCCTCAGGAGAAAAGAGTGCCAAAGAAAATCAAGTTCTTTGAGCAACCAAAGAAAATACCTTCTAAGAGGAAACTATTGATGACGAATGAAAGTGATGAAGATGAAGCAACTATTCCAAAGAAGGAGAAAAGTCTTGAGGGTGGAGAAGTTGAAGATCAAAGAGAAGCTGGAGAAGCTGAAGATCAAAGAGAAGCTAAATAATAGCCCGTTTTTCTATTTGTACATCAGTAAATTCCCCTTGTATATTTGTAGTACAATATTCTAACCCATGATGTAATGAAATCTCATTTTGGTCTTACCCATGTAAGATGATTTTTTATTCATAGAATCACAGAGAATTGTAAAGTTTATGCCAAGCATTTTCTGTAAAATTTTACTATAATTTTGTAACCCATGATATAATGAAATCATTTTGTTCTAGGAAAGATGATTTGTTATTTATAGAATCATTGCAAAGTTTATACCAAGATTTCTTTTATAATACTTATTAGTATGTATAATTCCATATTTCTGGCAACAATATCTGTGAGCAAAAGAAAAAATTGAAAATATTTATACATGATATTCATGGTCTGAAAGTCAACACTAGGAGGCAAACAACTCACACATGATAAAGAGTGCTCAGCTCTTTTTCCAATTATAGCACCATTTACCTTGAACTTATATCCAAAGGTAACATTGTTTAGAAACTCCAAGGTGTCTCTCACATCCTTAAGACTCCATTTTGAAGTAATGTTCACCTCCTTTACTTCTTGTGCAGTAACTTGCACTGTAAGTTTCAATGTCTTACAATCAATCTTTGAATCTAAAGCAACCCACGCACCCACTCTAAGTTTGTATCTTCTATAATCAAAACCTAGACAAGGTATTGTTGAGATATATTATAGGATAAACCCAATGATTGAGGGCATACATTGCACCTTATAAAGTCACCTTTGTGGTCAAATTCCTTGGCTTTCCAAGGACAAACCTAAAATTTTGTCCAAATCTTCATCTGAAAAGTTTCTGTTTAGCCATGAAACCTTCGTCCTTTGTAAACATATTGTTTTGAAGCAAGCTACAAAAACATGCAAGGGTAAAAACCATGATAAGCGTACTCTTCTCGACATCCTTCCAGGAGTCATAGCCTTTTGAATATCTTGAGCAATTTTGAGTTTAAAACTCTCCATTGTTGCTTTATCGAGCATTTCCCAATCCAAAGATGAGAGACTTTGTAACTATAAATCTTCAAGGTATCCATACACACCTGCTCTTGAGGAAACCACATACTACGCATAATACACAAAAATTCTACTTTCACAAATCAAAACTTGTAGTTTGATCAACATAATAATTTCTGCAAATTCTTTATGAGTGGCATGGAATGTTCTGTTGAGGCTCTCTATAGATTGCTACTCAAAACTTGTCGATGGAAAGATATCTACAACTAATAATCCACTATTTAGCATTTGCTTCAAACAAAACAATATATTCACATATATTTTGCAACTCAAACTTACAGTGTGCTTGCTGAGAAAAACATTCCCGTGGAGCCAAGTGCGTATCTCTAGCCATGCAAATATGTTACACCAAAGCAAACTAGCCTGGAGGCATAGATTTGAAAGCAATGATACATCCCTTCCAGTGATATTTGATATCCTCCCGTTTCCTTATTTTCACCTTATGAGAGCCCCTATAAGATGGTAGGATTGTAACCCAATCATTTATAGTAAATGTTTTGGGTTCTCGTTCTCCATTTACACTTTTGCTATAGATGGTGCAAGAGTTTATGGAATGAGAAGGACGCCTTTTGGATGCCATGTAAAAGACAACGAGCATGCAGACAATGTGTAGAGAAAGAAACCTAAAGAGAGAAGTCAAGGATCTAAGGGTAAACCTCAAGGAGACAAATTAAAAATACTATAAGCGCCAAGAATAACTTTGAAAATTTTCCCAATTTTCAAAATGGTTTGAAATAACTTAACTATGTCATGTCTTTGTCAGATGTTTTGTCGGCTTTTATTAGTTAATAGGGCCTTTGGGACTACCAAAACTTGTTAGGATTTGAAGAATTCGGTAGGTGGTAGTTCACTAAAGCCTCTATAGACTTTGTGCCTTTTTGGTTGTGATTAAGGAGGGGTGTTGAGAGTTTGGCAATCACACCCGTTTGTATGCCTCTTTGTATGGAGCAATGGGCAAGGGAAATGCAAGCACTCTAGGAGGAGATGCTTGAATCCCATTGGCACAATGGAGAAAAAGGGAATTATCATGAGTCTATCAAGTATTGTACCTTCTTATCATTTGAATGTAATGTCATTGTCCTTTGTCCTTTCACTGTAGTGTCAGTGTCATTGTGTCTCATACTGAAGATTGTGTTTATGAGTCCAAGCTTCCATCTTGGAACCTAATTCATTTAAGTAACAGTCAACCCTTCTTGTTTATGTCATCATGAATATTGTCATTGTATTCCATCATCCATAGCTGCCATGCTCTAGATATGTGTTTCTCAACAAGCTATATAGGAGAAGGGACATGAATAGGACAAGGGTATGCGAGCGCTTCCTGCGAATAAACCTTGTGGGAGGCTCATCATGGTTAGAGTCTTTTTGCAAGGGAAGGAGAACAAATTGAAGGTGAAGCTTGTGTAGGAAGAGTAATAGAATTAGGGACATGCACTCCACCAAGAGGAGGCCCAAAAGTAATCACCCTTTGAAGGAAAAATCCATAGGACACATTACTCAGTTGGTCTTTCTAGACCTAAAAATGTTGATTCATTTTAGTATATAGGAACTAGACCCAATTAAAATTTTTACCAAACTAAGCCTCTTAACAAAGGCAATGAAAAGCTCCTTGGATAGACACTTAGAGTCAGACATAAAAGGGTCTTGTAGAACTGATAGAGTTGCTTTCACAAAGGAGAAGAGATAGCATCCCCCACAAATACACCTAAACTGCTAATGACTCTATTGGGAGGCAATTATATAGAAGTCTCCTTCTATAGTACCTCCACAATCTACTCAATTGATAACAAATGTGTGCCATTAGGCAGATGTAGAGTAGAGAGAGGCAAATACAATGCATCACTAGGATTGGCAAAAAAAATATTAAAGTCATAGCCATAGACTAATCCGACATGGCATTTGTAAGAGACCAAAATAGAGAGTAGAGCTTTGCATCCATGGGTAGAAACATGAGAGCTATGTAGTTGTGCAAACATGCTTGATGGACATAATCATTCTCTAAGAGAAGATAATAGTCATGGATCGAGAGTGTTACATGCTAAGCCACTATTGCCAGTGGGGGTGCCATTCAAACTACATAGGATAAATCCATAGACACATAGACCATGGAAAATAGGGGGTAATTTTTGCAAAAAAGAACACACATCACAATTAAATTTTTTTAATCAAAGAAGCCATTAACTGACAGGGCTGGACCAAACATCCCCAAGCAATCCACATCCAACAAAAAAATTTCAATATGACATATACACATATGCAACTAAAAGTGTGGTGAGATGCAATAAACAAACATCCAAGACCGTAGCAAGCATACAGAACAAAAGAAAAGATCAAGCACACCATATCCCTGGCAGCATTGACCAACAAACCAAAAAAATTAGAACTGACCTGTAACATGACCATGGATTGAAAGTTGGATGGAGTAGGGAAAAATGAGATGAAACTTGATTGAGAAACCCCATTCCCATGTATGTGTTTCATTTATCTAAAGTACAATGTAGCGGATGGGTGAAGGAAATCGGTTTCATTTTATAAAGTGATAAATGACACACCAACTCATTGTTAACTTATCTCGTCAATACATAGTGAATTGGAATTAACAAACCCTAGCAATGGTCTCTATAATAGACTTCATTTTTAGAATAGACGATCTTTGACGCAAAGGCATGCATGCATGATAGCTAGGGGTTAATTTTACTTACAAATTAGGGTGTTTGTAGCATGGATGCATGTGCATATGTGAACAACAAGGGTTTCTTTTAAATTTTTTTATGTGGCTTATTATGGAATATGCTTATGCAATGCAAGGTTCCTTTACAAAATTAATAGTTGAGTTCTTTTTAATTAAAAATTAGAAAGTACATTCTGTTGATTTGGTGATGCAATAGTTGATTGATTTTATTACCGTTAAAAGTGTGTTATATTGCATGTCAAGGAAGAAAAAAGAAAAACAAAACCTAGGGTGGTATGGGATGCTTATAAGGTTTGATGGCACACAGAAATTAGTAGGTCAAACGTGTCCACAAAAGAAATCACACAAACAAGCAAGAGAGATCTAGCCAATCAAGAAAATAAGGAAAATAAACCACTTTCCAACATAAGAGAAAATTAAGTGTATGCAAATGTTGAAAATTTTTCTCACTTTTGAGGAGTTGGGGGTTTGATTTTGTATATTTTTTTGTTATGGATTGAAGTGTGGATTTTTGTGCTTTTTTCTTGTATTTGATTATAGTTTTGTTTGTTGTTTTTCTTTTTTAAAAGTTTTCTTTTAGATTTTTGTTTTCTTTATGTGTGTGTGTGTGTGTGTGGGTGTGTGTAGTTGGGGGTTAGTGTGTGGTTTGATTTTGTATGTTTGTTATTTTGGTTTTTTTAATTGTATTTGAATTTTAATTTGAAATAAAAGACAACTTGGAATTTTAAATGAGTTTTGGATTGGTTTTTTCCATTGATTTTTTAATAGCTTTTTTTCACAATGAAATGTGGTCTATTGGTGTTTGTTATGGCTTCTCTTTATGTATTCATTTATTTATTTATAGCAATACATACCATGATATGACAGTTCTACTTCATTCTAGTGAGGGGGTCAATAGGTTCTCAATAGAGTTGACACCTGATTTCTCAAATGGGTTCAAAGGAAGGATAGATTGTAATAGCATGGCACTGGTTATTGGTGGCTTTCCCATTCATTGACAAGCATGACAATGCTTGCAATAGTCATAGACATCCTTATGTAAGGTCAACCACCACCAATATCCAGCAAGTAAAGCCTTTTTAGTTGTTGCTTCTCTTGTGAAGTGTCCGTTGTCAGGCTCATCATGGAAAGCTTTCAGGATAATCCCAATCTCATCATTTGTGACACATCTTCACAACACTTCATGCTCATACAGTGCACCACTTAGCAGGGTGTAGGGGGGTTGATTTTCACAGAAGCTTCTTCTTTTCTCAACTAGAGATGCTAGAAGGGTATTGTTGTGTAGCCAAGAGATTGGCAATATCTATATACCATGGGGTTACAGTTTCCACTAAGAATAGAGAAGCATCAAGGAGGTCCTAATCTTCTTTCTCCTCCTCTTCACCTTGAGGGATCCATGATAGATGATCAGCCAAAACATGGGAGCGACCAGGCTTTGTCACCACTTCAAAGTCAAACTCTTGGAATAGGAGTAGCTACCTCATCATTCTTCCTTTCACATTGGCTTTGTTCATTGGGAAGGATAGAGCCTTATGGTCCACACAAAACTTGAAATGCATCGATAGAAGCTAGTGTCAAAACTTCTCCAAGGTAAATACCATCACCAAGTACTCCAATTCTATCACTATATAGTCATTTCTTTATCAAAGGATTTGCAATTTGCATAGTAAATAAGTTAATTGAGCTTTGAGGAACCATTCTGAAAAAGGACAGTGCCTAACCCTTCAACTGAGACATCCCTATATACATGGAACTCCTTGTCTAATCAAGAGGCTGCAAGATCGATGCTTCAATCAAGCATTGCTTTATAGTATTGAAAGCTTCTTCATAATCATCTATTCAAATGAACTTTGCATTTTTCATTAAGAGCTTGTGCAAGGAGACTGTTTTCTTTGTTATAAAGTACGCATGTAGTAGCCCATGTGATTAAGAAAGCCTCTTAGCTATTTGAGATTGGTTTATGTAGTAGTTAGAGCTACTATCTCTTTGATCTTTGCAAGAGCGGTTGAAATCCCTTGTGCAAAGATGATGTGGCCTAACAAAACCCTTGACAAAACCCCAAAGATGCATTTATCAAGGTTGAGGGAGATCCCATAGTCTTGGAATTGATCAAAGCACTGTTGTAGATGTCTCTAATGCTTGCATAGTAGGATGAAGACACAAAAATCATCTAGGTATACCTCAATGAAATTATGCATATGGTTTTGGAACACGGCCATCATGACCCAATGGAAGGTAGCTTGGGCATTGCAAAGTCTAAAGGGCATCACTTTGTAGGCATAGATGCCCCGTTATTTAGTAAAGGTTATCTTGGACTAATATTCTTCTAGAATCTGCACTTGATTATATCAACTGAATCCATCTAAGAGAGAATAGAGTTTGTGTCATGCAATTGTATCTAGAAATTGATTGGTGAAAGGGATAGGGAAATGATCTTTCCTAGTCTTGGATTTCAATTTGTGGAACTTCACACAAATGAGAAGCTTCCTATTCTTCTTGTGTACAACCAACTCAACTTCCAAGATTTCCAACAACTCTTTCGTGACCAAAGCCAAATAGTTAGGATTCATGCACCTTTGACAATTTTGCATAGGCTTAGCATTAGACTTTAGATCAATGTAATGCTAGCATACAATGGGATTGATCCCTTTCAAATCTTTGTACGACCAAGCAAGCACATCCATATTCTCTTTCAATAGGTCACAAAGGATTAATAACTCCTCCTCGAGAAGATTTTGAGATTATGTTTAAGCCCATTTGCATCAATAAAGGTCAACTACTTTTCATCTTCTACTTCTCTAATGAAGGTTCTATGGATAGGTTTTGGATACATGTCAGATTCCTTCAAAGGGAGTGGCCTCCTCTTCTAGTGTGCCAATGGAACCACCTTCTTCTATACTAGCATGTGGCGCCTTTGATACTATTATACATTGAAAGGAAATAAGGGATGTTTCAGATTTTATTTAAGGGAGGATCACTTCTTGCTTTACGGATTCATCATTTGAGGAAGCATCCAGGAATGTTACATAACAAGGACCAATTTGATTGCTTTTCTATTGTGGCACTAGTGCTTATTGGCATAGTGCATCATCATCATCATCATCATCATCACCATTTCTTGGGAATGGTGGATCAAGGTGATAAGAGCCATTGGTGAAGGAAATCTTCATTTGCCTGATCCATTCTTGATACACCTTCTCCATACTTTGGGGAGCATAATCAGCCCAAAAGGGACCATCGTTATTCCATCTAGCAATAAGGGATCTTCAACCTTTGAAGCCTTTGTGGTTGCATTATCATTATATTTTCTTCTAATGGGAGAGATTCTTCCTCTGCACTTTCATAATCTTGCTCTTCACTTTCATTGTCTTCCTCTTTAGATTTTGTTTCTAGTTCTAGAGGGGCTCTATTGAAGAAAAATAGGCTTTCTTCTTCACATTCTTCTTCCATTTCTAGCTCTATTGTGGCCATATAACAGGGAGAATACTACACCTATACCTCTATCTCAATGTCAAAATTGATTTTAGAGGTCACCTTGAGCTTAGAAAAAAGGTATTCACCCATTGATATTGAGTTTGCTTCCTTATGGAGTTGACTCACACTACCTACTGTTGCTTGCAGATGGATTATGAGAGTCATATTATCTCTCCCACCTTACTGATCTCTTGTCAGCAATATGGCATTGATTTCTTATGCCCACGGTATTATGGGATTGCTCATGGCATGTGCCTGAGTGTACAGGCAAAGATTGCTTCTATGCTTACCACAGCTAGGTTGTCTTATGGATTTTGGGCTGAGGCCCTTATGATGGCAGTCTACTTGGTTAATCGAATGTCGTGTTTCTCTTTGGATGTTATTACTCTGCATGAGGCATGGAGTGGCATGAGACCCTTCTATGATGACTTGAGGATGTTTGGCTACCAGGCATTTGTCAGTATGCCACATGAGCCTATGCCACGCAAATGCATACTCCTTGGTTATGGAGATGGTGACTTTACGGCTTACAGGTTTTGGGATTTAGATGCCCAGTTGCTCAAAAGCATTCCGGAGCATAAACAAGACATGTGGCATAGTCCAAATACATCATGACATCATACCGAGTAGCTGCGAGCACCCCGTGACCAATAGGCATAACCCAACTGTAGCATAAATAGCTTCAGCCCTGAAGTTTCCAGTAGAAAATAATAGTCCAAATTTGAGTAAGATAATGCTCAAACCAAGCTCAAATCAAGTGCCAACTCATAGGCATACATTCCTAGACATGTAGCACCAACCGGACATAATTGGGCATCAAATGACCATGTAGCATGATTAGTCAATGGCTAAGCAAGATCAGCTCCAAAACCATCTCACATGATAGGCATACATTCCCACATCATTCGGGGAGCATTCGGGACCCAACCGGGCGACCAATGTCAATGCCAATGTGGCCCAAACATAAAATGCTAATGTAGCATTACTGTAAATTGTCTGTGAACATTCCTAGACTGAAGTAAATCGGCCCACAAATCAATGCCAAGTGCCAAGATCAAAAGCCAAGTGCTGGGGGCTCTCATGAAGCCATTTTGAAGTGCCAAAGAGTGCCAACAAGGAAGGGAGCTGAAGGAAGAGGATCGCGAGCTGCTTTCAAGTGCCAAAAATTGGCGCAAACTATAGGGAGGGGGCTGATCACGTTTTTGATGAAGGGGGGGCTCAAGGGAGCCACAAGGGAGCTCAAGGAAGCCAATAGAAGCCTCCAAACCAAGCCTCAACAAGCCAAGTTCAAGGGGGGAAGCTTCAAGCTTCAAGGGGGAAGCTTGTCAATGGCTGCCCCAACTTGTAAACCCTGGTGTACCTATGTGGACTGAAATGAATGAGAGAGAACAAGATCTTATACCTCGTGTAGATGCCAGGAAGAGCTCGCGAAGGAGTGGGTCTGATACCAGTGTGTCCATGAATAATGGCTTCTTGGAGTGAAGCTAGAGTCCTCATCCTCATGAGACTATAGTTGCATAACATCTCTTTGAATAGTGCTATTCACAACAACACTTTCAGCCATAGAGTGACCTTTCCAGCCTCAAGCAGCCCATTTTCAACTTCATCTTACTTTAGAATAGCAAAGAATTCATTAGTAGACTCTAAGTGAGTCCCTTTTAATAATATCTATAAGTTCATCATGAAATTCATGCTTGGCAATTCCAAGCATCTCATCAAGCATAAACTCGACCCTTCTATTAAGTATCTACTCCTCAAGCACTTTCTAAATGTGACTGGTAGTCACCATGTTAGACTACAATTTATACCAAGATGCTTACCTTTGTTCTTTCCTTCTTGCTTCTTTTCATGCACATCTTTCATTATGTGTTTAATAGTGGCTTTTTCAATAGCCTTCTGCTGCTCTACTTTACTCCATGTCATCCTCTTTGGGATACCTACAACAACATCATCTCTTCTCCACTTTTCCTCCACAACGACATCAATATTCTACACTTTTGCCAAGTATGCATAGACTATAAAGGAGTCAACTAGAGCATCCCAACCTATCATACTTTGTATATTCTGAATGGCACATGACAATTTACCCTTAGAAGTATTTCCCTTTTCTACAAAATCCAAAGCATGTGACCACACTTTAGACTTTGTGTCTGCCATGCATGTATCAAGAGAACTAAGAGATTTATCTATAAACCATATGTGATAGCATCTATGGTTGCAAATGCATTTCTTGTTATCAGTTTCTTAAGATGCTTCTGCATACTGCCTTTTGCCAAAGTTTGGCTCAAGAGGCAAACCTATCTCTCCCAAATGGATCTTACCATCTTTTCAAAAGATCCAATTTCTGGCTTGTGCATCATGATAAGATGTACAGTCCCACCTCTCATGTTGAGGGGTGTCACACCATATACACTTGTATATAAAACCCTCTCATATATGTTTTGGGGCTATTGCTTGAACCATTTCTTCCACCTTTTCATCTAATTTGGTAAACTCCAGCTAAAGATCATACATTTCCTTCACTATCTCATCCAAAAAATCCTCTTTTATAATGGATCAACATGCATAGTCAGAGGAATAACCATAGAAATAGATGGCTTAGCTACAATTTCTGGTGCTTTGCCAAAGGTGACAAGCATAGCCCCTACACCCAATCTCAATTTCATTCTTTCCTTCTTAACAATCATACTCATAGCTTCCATTACATGCAACCACTCAGTTTTCAGTCGTGTTTCCATTGTCTAATCTTCCAAATTGTCCCCCAATTTTTCCTACGAGGTGGATCTGTAGCTTTAAAAAACAATTCAATGTTTTGACCCTCCAAAGCTTGCCACTCAAAAGCATCTAACTATGCATATTGATTATCAAATTCTTGTTGGGGTAAAAGGCCCTTGGGCTTGCCCGTGTACAATGACCACCCATATTCTTTATTCATATATATATAATAGTGCAATAAGGTTGTCTACACACTTTTGGACAGCACCTACATTGCGTGTGCTATTCTCTCCTGCATCTTCCTCTTCTCCTTCTCCATTTCCATTGCATCCCCTTCAACTAGTATCAGAGCTTTGGATCAAAGCTTGATCGTGGATCTTGGCCCCGGCATTACTTCAGTCTGGATTGAAGACCTAGAGTTTGGAGCTTCAATGCCAACCATGGCTTTTTCCCCCTGAGGTAAGATTTCATCTTCCGCCTCTCCCCGACCCTCATAGGCTCTTTGCAGGTGTTCCTTGGCTTCATTGGGCACCTTGTATGCCCCCATTTTCCCCTTACCCTCAGCATAACTAGCAGGCCCCACAATAGCAGCTCATGTTTTTTTGCGCATGTTTCAAAATTTGGCTCAAAATCTAGCTCAAAAATCCCATTTTTTCTCATATCTCGGGTATCTGGAACTCGATTTAGGCAAGGTAAGAGTCTAACTTGGGGTTTTGGCATGCTCCAGATGCAATGGTGATGTCAAATCTGCCAAATTTTGATCACAAAATATATCTGAGTTGATTTACAACAAGACAATGTCATGCTCTTAGCTTATGTGATGCTCCCGAGGCTTGGTATTTGATGCCCAAATGCTTTGGGGATGTTTGCCCAATGTTTTGAGAAGCTTTGGGACTTGATTTGAGCTTCCATAGCTCAATTTATGTAGGGATTTACTGCTGTACATTGTTTGGGTAGTAAGGTTTTATTAGGGACACGACTTATGCATAATGCTCTTTGTTGACATTCAGGTGTCCTGTTGGATGTATTGATGCTTGGTCATCATGGTTTATGCCCGGATATGCTATTTGAGAGCTATCGAGCCTTGATTTGAATGCGACACTTCGTTGTTGGTTGGGATTTATGCTACCTTGGTTGACAGGTTAGTTTACCTCTAGTTTAGTTATGCCTATGTTCTACGGGTGCTCCTGACTACTTGGGATGATATGCTGATGTATTTGGATGATACCACTTTGATTTTTATGCTCCCAGATGCTTCTTGAGCAAAGAGTAGAGCTCAATTCTTGGTTCACTGTCATTTTCTTTGCAGCTGGCATTTCACTTAACAAGGTTTATGCCTTGTGCTACCCATTATGGAACTGATGTCTGATGTGGATGCTTTTGGGTTCGGCTGCAGTATGGTAGATGTTTGGGCTTGAATCAACTTGCATTTGAGAATTTTGTGGAGTATTTTTCATTTGGTCAGCTTATCACTTATGCATCTTGGATGCTATTTAGCCCATAATGCCCCGATTATGGATCTTGGATTTACTTGGATGCACATACATGTTTGAGCAGTGGTTGCTCCATTTTCTTGGCAGTTGGTTATTGGGCTTTCATTGCTCACTGATGCTTGGTTCTTTGCGGGTTACTCCTTGATTAGTGGACTTCTTGACAGTGCTTGGGTTTATTAGTTATGGCTTTGTTGCTTCTGTGTTGCCTAGCTTCTATGTTAGTTGGGCTGCTTTTGCCCATACAGGTCAGAGAGTAGTTGCTCGGCTGTGCACTTTGTCTAATATCATGTACTTTACAGAGCCACTTATTTGGATGCTGTTGTATAGATGTTTGGGCTTCTCCTGGAGTTTGACTCTTGCAAGATGCTTTGCCACTTGTCGGTCTTTACTTGACTTGGATGTTCCTAGGTGGCATGATGTACTGCAGAGCTATGCATATGCATATGGTTATGGGCTGATTTTATGGCTGAAATTCATATGCTCTTATGATAGATGTCTTATGCTTTTCCATACTGTGGTTGGTTATGTCATGCAGTTGGCTATAACTCTTCTTCACGTGGGAGCTTTTGCATCCTTGGTTGATGCCTTTATGTCCTCCTGTCCGTTGAGGTTTCATGAGCCTTTGCAGCATACTTCTACCATTGATGTACTTGTAGATGATTGTCTTCATGAGCATGTTCCCTCCGTTGGGACATCCCTCGACTCCTTGAGCTTCGTGGATGCTATGGATAGCCCTATTCATGATGACTTGGATTCCTTGTCATCTTCTACATGTTCTTCAGTTTTACAGATATTGTATGCTTCCATTGTGAAAAGCTTGGGCATGTTAAAAGAAAATGTTTTAGACGGATTAGAGAGCATCAGAGATAGAGACGGACTCAACATGAGTAGAGAATCAGCCATGCAACAGGTGTTACCACTCTTTCTAGTGGTGAGGTACATGCAGTTACCCATGATGATAGAGTTGAGCATGTCCTCCTGTCATCTAGTTTCCCTACAGCTTACTTGCTCAATGATCATGCCTATGTCTTTGATTGGCTATTGGATTCTTTAGCCTCTTATCATGTTACCCCTCATAGAGCATGCTTCTCTTCTTATATGGAGGTTGACAAATGTATTGATTTGGGCCTTGACTAGACTTATGCTATTGTTGGTACAACTGACACACACCTAGCCTTACATGATGGGACTTCTCTTGTGCTCCATGATGTATTACATGTTCCTATGCTTAGTAAGAGCTTGATGTCTATCCATCAGTTGCATGATGTAGGTTACTCTATTTCTCTTTAGGATACGTCATGGAAGATTTGTCATGGTTGCTTGGTTTTGGCTAGAGGTTCTAGAGTTGGTTCTCATTACCCAGTGCATGTCTCTCATGTGGGAGATTCTATGGTTGCAGTTATCTGGATACCACATGCATTGTTATGGCGTTATCGCCTAGACCATATGCACCACAGAGAGATGGAGATCTTGTCTCGTTCAGACTCATTGCTACCTCCTTTGTCACATGCAGAGCTTGATGCTTGCCCTGATTGTACTTATGGTCCTTGCAGAGCCCCTTTGGGTCATGGTGATTGTGAGAGGCATGATTCTCTAGATCTCGTCCATTGTGCAGTATATGGACCTATGCCTTCCCAGTCACTTGGTGGAGCATCGTACTTTATGACCTTCATCGATCATGCTACCCATCGTGTTTGGGCTTTTCCCTTGGTACGGATTGAGAATGCCACAATTATGCTTGATAGGTTTATGGATTCTGCTGGTTGCAGGCCTAGATGCTTGCAGATGGATTATGAGAGTCATGCTATCTCTCCTACCTTTCAGTCCTACTGTCAGCAGTTTGGCATTGATTTCCTATGCCCACGGTATTATGAGATTGCTAATGGCATGTGCCTGACTCTATAGGCAAAGGTTGCTTCTATGCTTACCACAACTGGGTTATCTTATGGCTTTTGGGTTGAGGCCCTTATGACGGAAATCTACTTGCTTAATAGGACGCCATGTTTGACTTTGGATGGTATTACAACACACGAGGCATGGAGTGGCATGAGACCCTCCTATGATTACTTGAGGATGTTTGGCTGCCAGGCATTTGTATGTATGCTAGATATGCCTATGGCACATAGATGTATCCTCCTTGGTTATGGAGATGGTGACTTTTAGGATTACAAGTTATGGGATTTGGATGCGTAGCAAGTTATACGTAGTTGTCATGGTGTCTTTTATGAGACACAAACATCTCTCAAGCCTCTTGATGCACGTTCAGTGCACTTTATGGTTGATACTATAGTTATATGTCAGTCTTTCACTTCGCTGAGGCCGCATTTTATCTTGAGACCCCATCTGACATGTGTTCTGAATGCTGGCCCTTCTTCTATGATTGAATTTGGAGACTCTATGTGCTCTCAACTATCTCCTATGCGCCACGTTGATGCTATGCGCTACTCTGATGCTTATGCATTACAGCCTTGCACTCATGAGTTGTGCTTGCTTCATGAGAAGCATTCTTGGATTACTCTGCTGTATGGAGCTGCAGGATCACTTGTCTCTTGGATGTCATGGACTCGAGGATGCTTGAATCTTCTTTCGCAGAGGTTTCCACTTATTGCACAGCTCGCTTTCCAATTAGGCGTTGGGTGAGATGTCATGATTCCTCACCTTGTCTCTTTTCCTTTTTCTTTGTTTTTTCACTCCTTGGCCCATTCGCCTTTTAGTGGGAGGTTGTTGGGGTAAAAGGCCCTTGGGTTTGCATATGTACAGTGACCACCCATATTCTTTATTCATATATATATGATAGTACAATAAGGCTGTCTATACACTTTTGGACAACACCTACATCGTGTGTGCTATTCTCTCACACATCTTCCTCTTCTCCTTCTCAACTACCATTGCATCCCCTTCAATTCTCACAGTAAAGTTGTAAACGCCCCGAACAACGTAGTACGCTTAACAATTATGATATTCGCTTGTTTTCGAGATTTAATATAAAAGAGAATGAACACTTAAAGCTGAAAATGTAAATTACTCACAAAATTACAGCCATGAAAATGTAAAAGTAATGGAGACAAGATTGAGGGTTGAAGATGGGCAACCCCCCCCGAAGGAATGTATTTCTGCTCAACCCAAGTCCCTTAGGGAAGAGCTCAGTTACAATCAACCTGGGAGTGAGAAGAAGTAATTCTCACTCTCACAAGATCATGCAAAGATGTACAAACACACATGCATTATCTATTATGCAATGATAAGAACTGATTTCTTTACAGTATGAGAGAAGAAAAAGGGGAAATTAGCCTTTCTCCATCGTTGATCAGCAGTACATGGATAGGGCTTGCTTCTTGTTGCTAAAATGGAAGAAAGAGCTCGAGAAGGAGGTGCTGTAATGAATTTATAGGCTTGCTGTCTTGTAAAACAGCAGTGATAGAAGAGGGAATATGGAGGAATTTGATAATGGAGAAGTGGGGGATGATGATGGGGATGGATGGGGCCAGTTTTTGGCTATCTGTGGGGGTGCTGTACATGAGTTTACAGCAAAGAAAAATGATGCTGAATGAAGAAAAACGAGCTCTTATTTATAGGAGAGGGAAGAGCTAGTACAAAAGGGGAAAGTGGAGTAGCACAAGACAAGTGTCCAGCCACATGTCATGAGATGTGACAAGTGGTGGGACACTTGGAAACTTGTGTGACAAGTGTCTTGACACTTGTCTCTTCTCTATGGCCTTCCTTTTTGGGTTGAATACTGTCAAGAATAGAAACAACAAAATTTAGTAAGCACAATCAGAGTACAGAACTTACTATTTTTAGAACGACATCCCTATTTTTTAGGACTAGCATTTTTAGGCTAATTCGAGGCTCCTAAAATTTAGGGATCTCCTAAAATTTAGGAATCTCCTAAAATTTAGGGACCCCCCCAATATGGGTGTCATATGAAAGCTTTTTCCGTGTACATTGCAAAAATGGTATCCGAATCTTCATGTGACTTTCCTATGCAAAGAAATGTGCATTTCAAGCTTTCAGCCCACACATGCATATTATACAAGCATTTCATGATCATGCCATCTTGTTGATTGTAACTGTCTGTTCTGGTGGATCTAGCCCACACTTCAAGGCATCAATCCTTTCTGTGTGCGAGTCTAACCCTGATATGCGTGAGTTCTAGTCACAAGCGCCCAATCGGGCCATATAGGTGGAAGTGTGAACTATCTTTTCTCTAACCCACCGCGTGGGTCCACCATAACCTGTGACCACTCATCAGTGGTGGCCAGATCCAATGCACTTTTCTTTATATCTAATTAGTGCAAAGGAAATAAATTTAATAAATCATTATATAGACAAATTAATGAAAAAGGATACAAATTCTGTTTCTATAGAGTTGTGACAAAAGTATTAGATGCAAAACCTTTGTTGGGTCTTGTAAGCAAATCTATGAATGTCCTACATGTGAACAAACTAGTGTCTTCGAGAAAAAACTATTCTCTTAGTGCTTTTGTAAATTCAATCCAATCTAAATCTTTTCTATACAAAGATGCAAGTCAATCTTTCAATGTCTACACAGTAAGACAACTGGCTCCATGCATACTACGAAACCCCCCAAAAATCCATTTTTGTTGCATATGCTTGCAAACAAGCTGACCACTGAAGTGCTTCAATTCATGCTTGACTGTTTGCAAAGCATTTATGGCCACAATATCATGCTTATTAGAGTCTTGCTATCTTTGTTGTTGTTGTTATTGTTGTTGCAATAGCAAGAGGACCTATCTCATATCTAGTTCCTATAGTAGAACTAGAACATGAGGAATCTCCAACGTATGCAATCCTTTTGACATCCTTCACGTTAGGTTCACCAATTTTCAAGAGTATAGGGTGGAAGGCCCCAACCACAAGTAGGACAGAAGGGATGCAGAGAGTAGGAAAAGAGAATAAAAAGAATACAATTTATGAATTACCAGATCCCACCAAACATACTAATCGAAGCCAAATTAGAGCCTTTTGATTGTTGATATCTTGTACAACATGTCAAGATTGATGCATGCAATGTAGATAATAGTACAAACCCTTATGATGGAACGGTTTCCCAAACCCTCTAAGTTAATAGCTCACAAAATTCCTTGGCATAGATCAAATCCCTACTGTACATAAGCTCTAAGCATTCACATAGGCTTCAAGATTCATGTTTTATTCGTACATCTATGTGGCATGAGGCACTTTCTACCATCCAAGCACTATATCAAAAGCAGTACGAAACATTGAACCCTATCAAATCCCTATATGGGCACCAAAATACCAATTTAGCCCTCTATTTATTTTTTATTATAATGGCAAATAATGACACATATGTTGTTCAAAATCCTCCTAAAACTTAGTCTCAAACAAGAATAAAGCATTTCCCAATGATATGGAGTGAGATGCACCCAAGAGACAACCCTAGAATCATTGTTAGAGCTCAAAAACTCTATGGATAGCAAACTGCCCTATTCTTTTCATTGTTCTACTCTATTATTTACAACCCAAGGAAGCTTCAAATCCATCCTATGATAGCCAAAAATTATCCCTAAAGGATAGGGAACATTTAGCCATGTTCTTGACTAATAAAGCAAGGAATTCCCTGTGAAAATTGAAGAAGAATAGCTATAGCACTCATGCCTTATTCTTGGCTACCTGGAAACCCTTCATAGCAATCCTAAAACTCCTCTCTTTAGCCCACATACCATGCATGAAGTTGTGAAGGAGATTCACCCCTAAGATGTTCTCAAGAAGCTTGAGTATTCCAGAGCCATAAGCCAAAAACATATAAAAAATGGTATTTGTAAGAAAATGATTAAGTTGCTAATTAGTTGAGGTTTTAAAAGAATGAACCTTCCAAATTTAGCCATTCAGACATGATTAATGAGAGAATATATTATTCATTTAATAGGTTGGCCATTAAATGCCTAAGGACGTTAACTCATGTCAGGGGTTACTTTTTCGCCATTATTCTTTCTTTTTGAATGGTTAAATATTCTACTATCACGTTTTCCATCAAAATCACACTTCTTTTTTCATCTACATTCATTTGAACTATGGTTCTCTCCTCTTCTCTTTGTTTCTTAGTTCTTAAAGAAGATTTTACTTTGTCATAAAATTTCTCACCAAAATCACGTCCAGTTCTTACCAGCAACTTGCATTGGTCTCCCTTAGTCTCCTTTCACAAAATCTTGAGAAGGTGATCAACAATCAAAAGAGTCTCTACATAGAGGACCAACACCACTTACTTGCCGATTGAGCTATAGAGATATGGTTCTCCATGGACCTAAAACGAGATCAACTCGTCAATTTTTAGCAGACCCAACTAGGTTGGGACATCCAAGATGTATCTCTACTTCGTTCCCTAGGGCATCCATTTTGTAAGATTTTGTTTCAACTAGATCCAAGCTTTTTCTTCCATCTCTTCAATTTGATTCATAAAAAATTAGTAAAAAGAGTCTCATGGTATTGATGCAAATTGGTAGGGATAGATATACTAAGGATGAACCTCAGGCTAATAAAATAGAAAGTAAAAAATTTCACCTTGATCTTGGCACTTGAAAATAGAATATCTTCATTATACAGTGTTGTAATATCAACTTTTTAGCAAGCACTAATGGATAAGACAAGGATAATATATTATAATTAGAAGAAAGGAAGTACTTTGATTTCTAGGAGACAAAAACATTTACCTAGTAATAGTTTAAAAATGTTTATTATTTAACTTTTAGTTTATTAAAATGTAAAAACACCTAGTAATAGATAAAAATATTAGTGATATTGTGTATCATATCAACTGTAGAACTAAGAGGATTTTATGTATGCAGGATGCTTTGAAGAATATGAATGATACAACTTTTTACTTGATATTAGCTCTTAGGAGTCTTTTTCTCATCATACCCTCAACTATGATTCTTAATAGCACTATCGGGTTTCAATATCTTTGATTGCAATTCTTAATAACACTATTAGATTTGAATACCTAAATTGTGGCTTGATGTCATGGGATGATACTACTCATGCTATCATATCCTCAAAAATCTCTTAAGATCTCTTTCCTTGATTTGTAGGAAGAAAAAGAAAGGACTTGGCTCTATTTCTTTCTCTTAGAACTCTGATTCTAATGTAGATTGATTTTATAATTGAAAGCGTCACTACATTATGATACCTTATCCTTGTATATCTTTCTTCAAATGTAATATATCTCACATTTCACAAAAAAAAAGACTATCAAAATAATCCTTGTGATTATAGATCTCCTTTACTCTATAGCATTCATGACCTTATTTATTTTTTAAAAATAGTTTAAAGAGTATTATATGATGTTATATAAAGTCCTCTACATGAAATAACATGAACTTTTGATCACAAGTCAATGGAGTTAGATAAATAAATTATTAGTGGAGTCATTTATATAATAATATAAACTTTTGGATAAATCAATGGAGTTGAATAAATAAGTCATTAGTAGTTAAATTCTTACATGAAACCCATGATAATGGATATAATTATACAATATCTCTTTAATCTTTTTCTATAGTTCAAAAGGATAAAATATATTATTTAGTAAAGATACTATATTCCATAACTCTTCAAAAAGATACTCTCTCTAAAATAAAAATATTTTAGTAAATTGATAGAATGATTAGCAAATAAGATATTATATATTTTTAAAGCTCCTAAAGAAGATAGAATTTCTATAGCAAATATATTCTAATGCAATATTTACTCAAAAATATAGTCTCTTTTGAATCCAAATTATGTAATGATAGGTAGAAAAAAGAGCAAATGAATAGGCAAAATTTTTTTAAGCTTAAGGATAATGGTCACATGTGACTTTATGATAATATTGCGAAATTTATTTTTAGTAAGACCGTACACCTATAAAAAAAAGTCTTTAAAAATTTCATAAAATTATTAGACTCAAAATTTTTAGAAAATTTTGAAGAAAATTTTGAGTTCATTTGCTATTTTAAAATAAGCTTTAAGTTAAAAAAGGAGAAAGGGATCCTCCTTATGCTGGAGGGGATAAGGGGAGCCGAGTGTGAATGATCTTGAGGGTAAGGGGAGACCCTAACCCCAAAAAAGCACAAAAATTTCACAAAAAAATAGGCCATCATGATATGGCACGAATAGGGGGGTTGGGTGATGATGGCGCGAATAGGGGTTTGGGTCATCATGCAACCCCCCTATTTGCACCATATCATGATGGCCTATTTTTTGGTGGCCTTGAGGGGAATGGAAAACCCTAACCCTAATAAAACACAAAAAGATAGGGGGGTTGGGTCATCACGCAACCCCCCTGTATTCACACCATATCATGATGGCCTATTTTTGTGATTTTTTTGGGGTTAGGGTTTCCCCTTCCCCTCAAGTCCATTCACACTCAAGATCTCCTTATTATCTCTAGCATAAAAATGATTCACATGCATACACTCTCAACACCCCCTCCCCCCCTTAATGCCAAGTGACATTGGATTACAAAGCATGACAGGATGCTGAAGGGGATGCAATGGCAGTGGAGAAGGAGAAGAGTAAGATGCGGGAGAGAAGAGCACACACAATGTAGGTGCTATCCAACTGAACTAACAGCCTTATTGCACTATTATATTATATATGAATAAAGAATGGGTGGTCACAGTGTACACGGGCAGGCCCAGAGGCCTTTTACCCCAACAACCGCCCACTAAAAGGATAATGTGGCTGGGGAGTGAAAACAAAGAAAAGAAAAGAAAAAAGACAAGGTGAGGAATCATGACATCTCACCCAACACCCAATTGGAAAGGGAGCTGTGCAAGGAGTGTCGGGAACCTTTGTAGAAGAAGAGTTAAGCATCCTCGAGTCCATGATATCCAGGAGATAAGCGATCCCGTAACTCCATACAATGGAGCAATCCAAGAATGCTTCTCATGAAGCAAGCACAACTCATCAATGCACGACTGTAAAGCATCAGAGTCGCGCATAGCATCACCGTGGTGCATACAAGACATCAGAGAGCAGTCAAACTCTCCAAAATTCAATCACTGAAAGAGAGCCAACATCCCGAACACTTGTCCAACGGGGTCTCAAGACTACATGTGGCCTCAGCGAAGTGGGAGGCTGATATATGGCTGGCTGTCCAGCTTGCAAAACTACAAGAAAATGGCTCTCATGAGCCTGCAAGGGGTCTAGCATCTGATCACCAACATCTTGACCCTGACTGCTATGCAGAGCTATGTCATCTGGGCCAATAAGTGCCTCATTTTCCGCATAAATAGCTTGATGTAATGGCACTGTAGCTGCTACAAAATTAGCCACATAAAGCATATTGGACGCTCATCAAGAGGCCTAAGAGGTGTCTACGTCTCATAGAAGACAGCATGACGACTGCGTATGACCTGTTGGGCATCCAAATCCTATAATTTGTAGGCCTTTAAGTCACCATCTCCATAACCAAGGAGGATACATCTACGTGACATAGGCTCATGTGGCATATGTACAGATGCCTAGCAGCCAAACATCCTCAAGTAATCATAGGAGGGGTGCATGCCACTCCATGCCTCATGGGGTGTAATATGATCCAAGGTCAAGCACGACGTCCTGTTAACCAAATAGACTACCGTCATAAGGGCCTCAGCCCAAAAGCCATAAGACAACCCAACTGTGCTAAGCATAGAAGCAACTTTGCCTGTAAGGTGAGGCACATGCCATGAGCAATCCCATAATACCGTGGGCACAAGAAATGAATGCCATACTGTTGACAAGAGGTCTGAAAGCTGGGAGAGAGAGCATGACTCTCATATTCCATCTGCAAGCACCTAGGCCTGCTACTAGCAGAATCCATAAACCTGTCAAACATAACTGTAGCATCCTCAATCTGCACCAAGGGAAAAGCCCAAACACGATGGGTAGTAGATCAAAAAAGGTCACAAAGTACGACGCTCCACCAAGTGACTGGGAAGGCATAGGTCCATATACTACACAATGGACAAGATCTAGAGGAGCATGTCTCGTACGATCGCCATAAGCCGAGGGGGCTCTGCAAGGACCAAGAGTACAATTAGGACAAGCATCAAGATCTGTAAGTGACATAGGAGGCAACAATGAGTCTGAACAAGACAAGATCTCCATCTCTCTGAGGTGCATATGGCCTAGGTGATAATTCCATAACAATGCATGTGGTATCCAGATAACTACAACCATAGAATCTCCCACATGAGAGACATGCACTGGGTAATGAGAATCAACTCTAGAACCTCTAGCCAAAACTAAGCAACCACGACAGATCTTCCATGACCTATCCTGAAGAGAAATAGAGTAACCTGCATCATGCAACTGACTGACACAAATCAAGCTCTTACCGAGCATGGGAACATGTAAAATATCCCTAAGCATAAGAGAAGTCCCATTAGGCAAAGCTAGGTGTATGTCTCCTATACCAATAATAGCATAAGTCTGCTCAAGGCCCAAAGAAATGCATCCATCAAACTCCATGTAAGTAGAGAACTATGCTCTATGTGGAGTAACATGACAAGATGCCATAGAATCCAATAGCCAATCTGAGGCATACACCGTATCACTGAGCAAGAAAGTTGTAGGAAAACTAGATGATAGGAGTACATGCTCAACTGCATTATCATGGGTAACAATATGTACCTCACCACTAGTAACAGTGGTAACACCTGCTGCATCTCCTGTATCTCTGACTCTTTGCTCATGTTGAGTCCGTCTCTGTCTTTGTTGCTCTCTAATCCATTTGAAACATTTTCTTTTAACATGCCCAAGCTTCCCACAATGGAAGCATACATCTGTAGAAGATGACAAGGAATCCAAGTCATCATGAATAGATCTATCCATAGCATCCACGGAGCTCAAGGAGTTGAGGGCTGTTCCAAAATAGGGAACCTGCTCATCAAGACAACTATCAGTAGAAGCACAAGTGGTAGGAGCATGCTGCTACAAGTACTCTTCCATCCTCACTGGAGAGGGAAGCACAGAAGCATCAACTAGGGATGCAGAAGCTCCCACATGAAAAAGACTCGTAGCTAAGTGCATGAGATAACCAACCACAATAGTGTAAGGGCCAATACATCTGTCAAAAGAGCATATGGTATTCAGCCATGAAATCAACCTATAACCATAATGGCTAACATGACTTTGTAGTACATCAGACCACATAGTAGTATCCAAGTCAATGCAAGATCGGTAAGTGGCATAAGATCTTGCAATGGTCAAGCTCCAGGAGAAGCCCAAGTATCTGTACAACAACATCCAAATAAGTGGCTTTGTAAAGTACATGATAGTAGAAAAAGTGCATAGTCGGGTAAGCATCAAGAGCAACTGCTCTCTGACCTGTATGGGCAAAAGCAACCCAACTAGCATAGAAGCTAGGCAACACAAAAGCAACAAAGCCATAACTACTAAACCCAAGCAATGTCAAGAAGTCCACTGATCAAGGAGTAACCTGCAAAGAGCCAAGCATCAATGAGGAGTGAAAGCTCAATAACCAACTACCAAGACAATGGAGCAAGCACTGCTCAAACATGTATCTGCATCCAAGTATGTCCAAGATCCAAAATCAGGGCATTAAGGGCCAAATAGTGTCCAAGCTGCATAAGTGATAAGCCGACCAAATGCAAACTGCTCCACAAAATTCTCAAATGCAAGTCGATTCAAGCCCAAACATCTGCCATATTGTAGGCAAACCCAAAAGCATCCACATTAGACATCAGTCCCATAATGGGTAGCACGGGGCATAAACCTTGTCAAGTGAAATGCCAGTTGCAAAGAAAATGACAGTGAACCAAGAATTGAGCTCTACTCTTTGCTCAAGAAGCATCCGGGAGCATAAACATCAAAGTGGCATCATCCAAATACATCAGCATATCATCTTGAGTAGTCGGGAGCACCCGTAGACCATAGGCATAACCAAATTGGAGGTAAAATAACATGTCAACCAAGGTAGCATAAATCCCAACCAACAACAAAGTGTTCACATCCAAATCAAGGCTCGATAGCTCTCAAATAGCATATCCGCAGGCATAAACCATGATGACCAAGCATCAATACATCCAACAGGACACTGAAATGTCAACAAAGAGCATTATGCATAAGCTGTCTTTGATAAAACCTTGCTACCCAAACAATGTACAATAGTAAATCCCTACATAAATCGAGCTATGGAAGCTCAAACCAAGTCCCAAAGCATCTCAAAACATTGAGTAAACATCCCCAAAGCATTTGGGCATCAAATACCAAGCCTTGGAAGCATCACATAAGTTAAGAGAATGACATTCTCTTGTTGTAAATCAACTCAGATCTGCTACAGAAAATTTTGTGATCAGAATTTGGCAGATCTGACATCACCATTGCATCCGGACAATGCCAAAATCCCAAGTTAGATTATTACCTTGCCTAAATTGAGTCTTGGATGCCCGAGATATGAGAAAAAATGGGATTTTTGAGCCAGATTTTGAAACAAGCGCAAAAAAACGTGAGCTGCTACTATGGGACTTGCTAGTTATGCTGAGGATAAGGGGGCAAATGGGGCCATAAAAGGTGCCTAATGAGGCCAAGGAACACCTACAAAGAGCCTATGAGGGCCGCGGAGAGGTGAGAGATGAAATCTTACCTCGGGGGAAGAAACCATGGTTGCCATTGAAGCTCCAAGCTCTAGGTGTTCAATTCGAGCTGAAGTAATGCCGAGCCAAGCTCCATGATCAAGCTCTGATCCAAAGCTCTAATACCAGTTGAAGGAGATGCAATGGCAGTGGAGAAGGAGAAGAGAAAGATGCGGGAGAGAAGAGCACACACAATGTAGGTGCTGTCCAACTGAACTGACATCCTTATTGCCTTATTGCACTATCATATTATATTTGAATAAAGAACGGGCAGTCACAGTGTACATGGGTAGGCCCAGAGGCCTTTTACCCCAACAGATGCTCCCCCCTAAATCCACAAGAAGATGCATTTATAAATCAAGCTACAATAAGACAATATATATTCAAAAAGATAGTCTCTTTTGGATCCAAATTATGTAATGATAGGTAGAAAAAAAGGCAAAGGTATAGTCAAAAAAAATTTAAGCTTTAGGATAATGGTCACATGTAGTCTGATAATGTTATGATCTTTATTTTTTGTGAGACCTTACACATATCAAAATTTTTTAAATTTTTTTCATAAAAGTATTAGGCTTTGAATTTTTTTAAAAGAAAATGACCTATTTTTAAAGCTATTTTTAAGCAAAAGGCCTAAAAATGATAAAAAATTACCAAAAAATAGCTTTTTACCATGATATGGTACGAATAGAGGGGTTGGGTGATGATCCACCCCCCCTGCGTGTCATATCAACTTATCCTCTGCGTGTCGTATCGATAATACGAGTGAATAGTCTTTTATTACTCTTCTTGTCATTTTCTCTCATGCAATAGTTATGGCAAGGACAAGATAGACAATTGCCAAGGTTCCAATATCCCCTAGAGTACCTGATCAACCAACAAATCAATCTAGAGCCTGTTCTGCTCAAGAATTTCCAAGCCAAGGAGAAAGAGAAGATCTAGGTTTTACTATATGTAGAAGTGTTTTAGTGAGATAAAGAAGGCCCAGAGAGTTTTACAGCATGTCATTCCAAAGACAACTTTTATCAAAGTTGTTAATGATATTTTTGATAGATTATCAAGAGTGTTGACTAAAACTGGCTTGCAAAAGAAATGGCAGCTTGCATCGATTTTTTGTCTTTAGGAGCAATTGAAGACTTTGTTATTGACTTTATGAATAATGCTTACATTGTTTCTACTCATGCTCATAAGATCACCTTGATGAACAAAGATTTTAGTATGATCGGCAAAATAAGGTACCTGTTTGACAAGGTATTGAGGCCCTTGCTCACTATTGATAAAAAATCCTTTGAGATCCTTAACATGCCCCTAAAATTGTCTAGGAAAGTGAAAGGGCCAAAGATCAAGGATGTGATACATCTATACCCAACAGGGATTGCATCCCATCAAGAGTTTGTCCAAGAAGAAAAAACACAAGAGGTCATAGAAATCGATGATAATGTTTGCAAGAGAAAAATTGATGTGCTTGGCCTTGTTAATTATAAGAGAATGGGTGAGGTGTATGGACAATATCAATGTTTCTTGCACTTCGGAGGAAGAGGACTATCTTAGCATATCTCTTGAGGACAAGTCCATGCTAGTTGTTAAAAAGGATATTCAATTATCAAATTCTGTACTTTATTGTTGCATAAGGTAAGGCATTTTGACTCTCAAAATTTTTAGTATATAGAATGATTGTGTTGTTGATTGCAAATAACACTCCTTTATTTTTGCTATTAGCTTTAGGGCATTGATTGCATTTCTTAGTCAAGAAATCTCTAAATTATATGTATTGTTGATCCATTGTTATCAATGGAATTGTTTTCGAGATTTGGTTCAAATATAGCAATGTCTTTCAAAGCTTTTGATTCCATCACAAACTACCTTTTTTCTCCCCCTTACATTGGATACACTCACCAAATAAATTATCCTCATGAACTCTCTGAGTGGTATCCATGGCCAAGCAAGAATGTGCGTTAAATGGAATACTGCTTGCTTTTTGGTTAATTTTTTATTTTATTTGATTGTCTATTTTTGTTACATGTTTCCATTTGCAGTGTGCTGGTAAGCTTGTGACTAACTTCTTGCACACCACATATGAGGATATTGCCAATCCTAAAAAACCATATAACTCTCTCTAACAAGAAGTACCATTGCAAAGTCATACACATACTTGTGGATGGAGAGTGATTTCAAATGTTTCTAGGACAATAGATTCAAAGATACTCAAGATAGATGGGGTGAATGTAAGTCTCTTTCATATTGTTGGTTTTTTTAGGGACCCTTTTTCAGTTTACCAACTTGTTACATTTTTTCTCGTAGTGTTGAGATTACTCTGACTCATATATGTGGTGGATAAGGGAGCAATGTATTGAGTTGATTTTGGTTGGATAGGGCAATCACTTTATTTGATTTTGACTCCCCTCCACAAAGCCACAGAACATGCATAATATGTAAAAACCCTTCCCACATCAGTAAAATAATCCACAATCTGATCAGAATAGATAATGTCTGTGAACACCTTATGAATCACATGAAAGGTTCCACTTAAGCTTTCCATAGGTTGCCATTCAATACTTGTTGATACAAATATGTCTACAACCAAGAATTCATTATTAGTACTTGATTAAATAAAAAATATTACATATATTATCAACTCAAGACTTACGATATGTTTGCTACGAAACACGCTCGTTTGGAGGCAAGTGCATATCCTTGGCCATGTAAACATGTTGCACTTTGATAAACCACCCTTCAGGCATAATTTTGAAAGAAATGATACGTCCCTTTCAGTGATGTTTTATATCCTCTCGTTTTCTTCTTTTCACCTTGTGAGAGTCCTTGTAAGAGGGCACCATGGCAACCCAATGGTTTATGCTAAATATCTTCGGCTCTCCTAATTTTTGGCAACTCCTTGGCTATAGATTGTGTAGGAGTTTACTAAACGAGAAGGGCGCCTTCTGGATGCCATACTTAAATTAAATTTGCAAAGAAAGAAGCTCGTCAAGAAAGGTGAATGAACTAAAAATCAGAGAAAAAGGTGAATGAACTAAAAAGCACAGAAAGAAGCTCACCGAGAAAGGTGAATGAACTAATGAAAATATTAAGAAGCTCACCAAGAAAGGTGAATATTAAGAAGACTAATGAAAATATATTGGGCACCAAAAAGTTCTCGATTTTCAAAAAAGTCATCATTAACTTCACAACATCTTCATTATGCCATTTGTCAAATTTTATAAGCAAATAAGGATTTCGGGACTACCAAAATATGTCAAACTTTGGAGATTTTGGCTAAAAAGGAGAAGAGAATCATGAAGTGGACTCTGTTATCTCCAAAAAAGAGAAGACAAGAATACCATATTCTTGCACACGTGACAAAATCTCTTTGGCCCTTTTCTTAATCCCGCGATTAAAAAAATTGCATTTTTTGAAGCGTTTTTGGCCCTAATGCTCCCCTTTATCATGCACTCCCTATCCCTATATTATCTTGTGCCAAATTTCCCATGTCAACAACCTCCCCTAGCATACAATTCCCTTCAACCCTTCCAAAGGCTCCCAAAGAAAGTCATTAGAGTCCCCCTTTCACAACTAACTCAAGACACATGCAAATCTACCCTTACCCAAGTTTAAAATTGACTTGTTGCCTTGTTCTCTTCCAGTTATGTTCAACACTTGTCATTGCACCCACAATTAAGTCACTTTTGTAATCTTCTATGATGTGAAGATCCCTCGAGATTCTAAGCAAGACTTCATGATCAAGAAAACTCAATATTATTTTAAAACAATTATTTCAAATAAGATTATGGGTTGTTTGCCTTGCCTTGTGCACCTAGCCATTGATATATCCTTGGCAAAATAGAATGTTCTTTAAGCAAGCTCTAAATTGAAATATCATCATTGCAAGAGTACATATTTTTATCTTTATTCATCTATCTCTTAGGTCATTATTGAATAGATTTAGCATTCTTAAATTAATACTTATTATTAAATAATGCTTTAAAAGTTTGCACAAATTTTGAGGCCACTTGAAAAACATATTTTGATATGAATATATTTTGATATGTTTATATATAGCTTGCTCATAACATCTCCTCTTACCGTTCCCCCAAACCCCTTTTTAATCTACTAAAGACTGCTACAATTAAATAGAGAACAAAATCATCATATCATGCCTAAATTCTAAAGCCAGTAGTCTTGCTATCTTTATTTTGAGCACAAAATATTTGAAAGTAGTTATACATGATTAATATACCACCTTGAGAGAGAGAAGCTTAGTTGCATATAAAAATTTTTAATGTTTTCACAAGGATTTGATGCATTTGTTAGAGCTTTATAAACATATTGAGCAATGTGTAGGATTATCATACGTGTGTTAATTTATATGTTTTGTGTAATATATGTAAGTTGCTAGCATATTTATAAACAATTATGCAAGCACGTATTAACATCTTTTCCGTAAGAGATGGAGTAGCTCAATATCTTATAATGTTTTCAATGTTTGGTAGCATTAGAGGTCGTGGTTGATGATTGGAAAGGTTGTGGTGATGCTTTTCAATACTTTGTGACTAGTTTCCCATTATATACACATAGTTGCTTTGTTATATATGTATATTCAAGCAAAAGAGTTCTTATCTTTGCATCTATATATTCTCATAGCATTAGTGTCATAGATAAGATAATTGTAGCAATTAATAGAGCCATGTACATAAAGGGTGTGAGTACAGAAAGAAAATGTACAAGTGATCAATATGGATCCTAACACTAGTTTGGCATGAATAATCACTTTGTTGTTTATTTGGGGTGTGTGTGCATGTGCATGTGCACAAGGAGAGAGAGAGAGAGAGAGAGAGAGAGAGAGAGAGAGAGAGAGAGAGAGAGAGAGAGAGAGAGAGAGAGAGAGAGAGAGAGAGAGAGAGAGAGAGAGAGAGAGAGAGAGAGAGAGAGAGAGAGAGAGAGAGAGAGAGAGAGAGAGAGAGAGAGAGAGAGAGAGAGAGAGAGAGAGAGAGAGAGAGAGAGGATAGATTACTCAAAACATCATGCATCCCTCTTCTATTACTTGGCAATCTTTAGATCATGAGAGTAGGCTATCGATGGGGCATTTCTTAGGTCTCACCCAATGGCAAGGAGGTTGTTGTTAAGGCCCTTTTTGGTGGGCAACCACATGGAAGGGGAGGTCCATTTCAAGGACCTATTTGATAGGCAAGACACCACATGGGTGACCCATCAAGGGCTTTGTGCCACAATAATTGTGTTAGTTTTAGCCATATACTCACTATATATCCACCTTGAAAGGCAGAAAGGACTAAAAAATTGGTACCTTTTAGACTTGGAACCCTCCTCTCGTAACCTAGTAAGCTAAATCTTCCTTATGAGGCCCTTTCAACCAAAATTATATTACTCATTAAGAAGGAAACATTGAGAGAGAGTAGTTGATGAATACACTTGGAAATAGTAGTTATAGAAAATGTGAAAGCAATAGGCATGTGGTCAAATCTCATGATATCAACAAATGTCCTATATCTAAAGCCTAGAGCAAACCATCAACCACCATGGCTGACATATATTCTATCCAATCTTACTCTCGTCTAGGCTTCCCATATGTTTGTTGTGCCACATAAAGATTACATCATCCTCCTTTAAAAAGTCTCAAGCAAAGTCTTGCACATGATGCTTAAGGACAAAAGCATCCATCTCACCCTTTCATCAACGATCATACTTGTCCCTTGCAAGCCATCATTAGAACCACGCCATATTCCAATATCCCACTAATATAGCACATTCTTAACCTTCTATCCTTCATCTAGCTTCATTTTGTATCCCTTTCTAATGAGACATTAGGTATGTAAACTTAGATTATGTTGTTCTTCTCTTCACTCCTATCTCAACACCCACCACATTTGTCTTACCTCCACCAACATAACTTTGGCCTGTAATATTCATTCTTAAGAAGTATGTATCTCATTTTCCCCTATGGCATCTCTGTGCAAACTTCTAGCCTTACAAAAGTTTTGCATGTAGATCCTCTTTGTCGAGTTCAATGGCGTGCAAGTCTATAGTATGTAGCTTTCTTCTTCTACTTGTGCCATAGCATATGGAAATTATTTTATCAAAGAAGTATTCCATTATATGAGTGTTTTCATCTTTGACACTCTATCCATTGGAGCACTTGTCATTGATGTTAACACTATAAATGTGTTCCTTTGCAAGCAATGCTTACATGTAAGTTTCTTAAGTGAGAAAGCCTTTGCCAATAAACCTTAATCTATGCATTGAAGGTTTGGGCAAATAAATATCATGAAAGTATTCCTCAAACTCATCCTCACTCAACATTCTTCTCATAAGTTAAAGTATATGCCTTCTTGCATGGGTTGGTTTGAGATAGAGAAAAAGCCATAGGATGTGCTATGTGCTAACAACATTGTGAGATAATAAAGTAGGTCAAGATAGTTAGCATGTTGTAATATCTTCCATGGCTTTTGAACATAAAAGGTATACGTGTTGTCATAAGGGAATGGATATTTTATTAACATACAATAGTGTGACTTGAATAATACACTTTCATGAAAGATAATTTAGAAAAGGTGGAATATGGCAAGAAAAGAGCCTCAAATTAGTGTGCTTGGGTATAATAGATAATCATATCTATGTTGCTTAAACAAAATATGTTGGGAAACAACATTATCACCTCATAGTAGTTTATAAGAGCAAAGTATAATGTATTTCTCTACATATTGCAAATTACATAATAAAATTGCTTATGATTTATTTGGTGTTATACATTAAAGGAGTACACCAAATGAGTGTAAGGGTTGATGTATATTGTGGTTATTATCAAGCTTGACTACTTACAAAACTATATAGTGAATCTTGTGTTTTCAAGGGGGCTACCTTGCATACATGCATAAAAAATAAGGTAGAGAGACAAAAGATTAAACCATGAAACAAAAAGTTGAACGAAAATACTAGGCCTTTAAGCTACTATCAATTGCGATGTTTAGTTTCCTTTTGGATATTTATTGTTTTCATTTTCCACAATTGTTTTAATTGAGACTAGAAATGAGAAAACCAAAGCCCCAAGGTGCACCTTCAATCCAAAACATCTATTTTCTAGATAATCAAGCTTTCCAGTAGAAAATTAATAAGAAAATACATTGTTTAAGAGAGTACGATTTTGCAAACTTGAAGAGGGTAGAGTAAATTTACAAGTCAAACAAAAATAGAAATGTATGATACACATCAAACTTAAAGTGAAGTTCTTCCAACTCGATGTACTGGGGATGAAGAAGTCTTACTTGGGCCAAATGCAGGCCGTATTGTGGTTCCACCATCCACAACCAACACTTGGCCGGTGCAAAAAGATGAGCAAGGAAGGCAAAAGAATGTCACAGCTGCAGCAGCTTCTTTAGGATTCCCTGGCCTTTCCATAGGAATGTCTTTGAGATTCTTCTGACGGCGATCTACAAATGCCTAATGAAATGGTAAAGCATTGTTATTATACTAAAACATAGGAATACCTTTGAGGTTCTTCTAATGCCCATCTATGAATGCCTAATGAAATGGTAAAGCATTGTTATTATACTAAAACGAATTGTACGACTAAAATTGATATTGTGTGAAATGTTAAGCTCTTAAGTAGAGCCAACTTATATCATTTATGTCATTTGCTAGATTTCTCTTTGAAAGAACCAAAATTTTATGGCATTGTACTTGGGATGAATTCTCTGTTTCAACCACACCAGGAGCCACAGCATTTACACGGATTCTATCATGCACCCACTCAGCAGCCAAAACCTTTGTTAGTTGGTTGGTAGCACCTATCATGGAAACATTTTGTGTAAGCTTATTTAAACCTTTAATCCATTTGAATTGACTATTTGTCATCAAATTACACGATGATAAGTTGACTAGAGAATCATAGTGGGTACATAAGGGCTCTAGATTTAATCCAATTGAATTGATTATTTGTCAAAATTACATGAGGATAAGTTGACTAGAGGATCATAGTGGGTACATAAAGGCTTTAGATTGAACCTATTGAGTACATTTAACCCTTAAAAAATGATTTGAAACCCATAAAATATTTTAATGCTACCAAGTAGCAATTTGAGAGAAATTTAACCAATAGATTCAACCCTTTAAAAAATGCTTCAACACCCGTTAAATATTTTCAAGCCACCAAGTAGCAATTTGATAGAGAAAACTCCCTATTCTAATTTTGTGACTGTTAATCTATAGATAAGCCATGAGCTATAAGTGAAGGGGAGACAATTCAAGACATAAGATGTGATATTAGTAAACAATTAAGTGGGTTAGGCTACAACCACATGGAGCACATGTTGGTGATGATGATCAATAGTAAAATATAGCATTAGTGTATGAATAAAGACTACATCTCAAAAGGAGGGCTAAAATTATTACATAAAGTATATTCCACTCAAGGTCAATCTTGTTAATCTATCAATAAGTGATTTGTTGAAACCAATGTTTTACAAGACATTTATGCTCTTCTTTTGGTAGAATAGGAACAAAGTTCTTATTTAAAACACATTTGTAAAATATATGCTTAATATTAGATTTGTTGGATTAAAAGTCAACCATTGATCTAAAGTTTCAAACCATAAAGCCCCCAACAAATCCATGTATTATATGTAATGTGCTTAGGGAGATAAGTAGGTAAATTGAGATAAATATGAAATATTGAGCATAGTTACCTTTACACATGGAGTAAACACTACAAGGAAAGGCAGGGACAGTGAATGCAAGGACGGAGCTCACAAAGACGATGCGGCCTCTAATAGAGGCTCGTAAGAGAGGGTGGGCCAGCTGGGCAAAATGGTAGGCTGATTCCAGATTTGATGCCATGGTTGAACTAAAGTCTTCCTCTGTCACCTCCACTGCTGGCTTGACATCAATTATCCCCACATTATTCACCTGTCACACATGCCTATTTCAACCACTTTATGCATTCTTTTTCCTCTTTCCCTAATACCTCATGTTACATTTTTCATATATTAGAATAAGGGGTGTGTGTGCACATGCACATGCATACAATACTTGCATGATCTACATTATCTACGCATACATCGTGATGCATTTGCTTGCTTCACTGTTTGTTGCAAGTCAATAATTTAAAAAATTTCTACATCAACACTTGAGATAGTGTGTAGGGTGAAATTTAATATTGTGTAATCTAACACTAGAGAATTTTGAAAAAAATTCACAACAATCTTTCACTTTGAATTTTTTTACTCTAAATTATGAATCAATTCATGAATACATTTCTTAGAACTCATATATGTTATATTCATGTTTGTATATAGAATGTGTAGGCCATGCACTTATTAATTTACATATAATTGTGTGAATGCTAAAAATTCCTACACATTATTGCATATATGAACTTCGACTTGCGTGAGTGCAAATAGAGGTCAATGTGTATATTTATGTAACAAGGAACACAATATTGTATGATAAGAAATCAGACTAGGATACCCTTTTGAGCCTCTCAAGGAAAAAAAAACATAGATGCTCACTTAAGATGAGAAAAACACCAACTTGTAGTCAATAAGAATTCAAAAACTACATACCAAGATATCTAGCTTTCCCCCAAAATGATGTGCAACCTCTTGCATGAGTTGTATCCTTGACGGGCGTGAACTAGACTCACACACAACACCTTCCACATCAAATCCAGCCTCTCGCCATGCACTCAAGCACTCCTCCAAGTGAGGCCCAACACGTGCACATGTGAATACTGAAGCCCCAAAGCTAGCAAGCTCCTCTACTATAGCCTTCCTACAATCCAAATAAGATAAACCATATCAATAAAAATTTTAGAAAAACAACTTGCCTACTAATCAACTACCCTTGAAAGAAAGAAAACATAAGTGACCATACCACGACAAAATCACTCTCATTTGTAATGCAAAAACAATATATACTATCAATGCAATTAGAGAAACATTGTGTTTCAGTAGGTAAACTTATGATTAAGATTTGATATTTGAATATTTGTTGCAAAAGAAACCCTTAACAATATCTAGTGCTAATTCTTGCAATGATTCAAAAAACACAAGTGGCTCAACCCACAGAACCTTTAGATGTTAACAACGATGAACAATGATCACCACAACAATTAAGACAATGTCATTATACTTAGATGACCATTGAACGAAGCTTTGTAGAAAAGAGTGATATTTTTTGAGTTTGAGAACTTGTGAAAGATAGGTGTCTCAAGTGTTCTATTCTTTTTAATTGTGCATCATTTAAACTAGATGGCCTAGTTGGCTAGCCCATTGGCATACTTTGCAAGATTTTGAAGCTCATAAAGCTACACCTCACTTGCTTCATGTTTTTCATTAGCAAAGTGAAGCAAACATGCTATTGTGCAATAGTGCCACTCTCACTCCCAAAAAGGCAAAAGAATATGAGCTAGGCTTGTCATATACCATGCTATCATCTTGACACTTATCTCCACCTAGTTTTCATATTCAAGTCCACCATGACAAAAATGTCATAATCAACAATAAGTTGAGAGCCACTACTCGGTTGCGCAACATTCCCAACTTTTCATGCACAAAAAATAAGCCAATAAACCTTTTGAAAATGGTCGAGCAATTATTAAAAGTCATGCTTCTTCATGATGCTATAGTCTCACCTGTGTGCTCATTCCCACAAAATCATCATGTGCATGCTTTGGATGGGATGAAAGTAGAATGAGGGGAAGTGGGGAGTGGTTCATTGCTATATGCCCCCTAATGCATTCCTGCCATTGTTTTGTCATTATTCATTCAAAGGGGGATGCATTCCTGCCATTGTTTTGTCATTATTCATTCAAAGGGGGAGGGGAAGGGCCTCAAGGAGGTCAAAGCCTTGATCATGAGCAAGTTTAGGGTGGATACACTCATCTCAAAACTAAGAAGTAGGCACTCCCCTTAGACATTGCATCTATGATCCTAATTAAGCATGCTATGACATTTTTTATGAGAATTGGTGGTGTTAAGGTATACCTTTCTCTCAAAATCCATATTTCTCTTCCTCCTCTACTCAAAATTCAAGTGTTCTAATTTTGTGTCCTTGCCTTCTACCCATTTTGATGCATCTTCATATTGTAGAGGATTCTTTTGAGGCCTACTAATGGTGAGGTTTTAGTGCTTCTCCTACCCATTTCCACACATCATCTTGTAGGAGAACTCTCGATCAGCTTACTAGCAGCAACATTGTACTAGTTCTAGCAATTGAATCAAAAGTCACCTCAAGTTGTGTAAGGAAAAAAAGTTGAAGAGGCTATACTTAATATCCAACACCATCATCCCCATGCCTAATTTTGTGATATTTCACCCCTACTTCTCATAATAGGTATGGGGTTAGCAATACCATCAATGTGGGTGACACTGGCATCCTTGCAAAAACAAGGTCACATGATAGGTTACTTGTCTTGTTTAAAAAAGTTCAGTTTTCTCTTCAGTTGGCTTTTCGGTACGAGAAGTTTAATCTGAAGCACAAGGAGCACATTACTACTCGAAATGAATTAGAGACAAGAAATCACAACATCTCCAAAGGCTAATTGTTTTTTGCAACCATCGGGCGTTGTATCTCTGTGTCAGTCATAACTGCCCTAGCAGTCCTAAGTGTGTACACATACATCAGTACCAAAATATGGTCTTCTTGGAAATGATGTGAATCTGTGATGAACAATAGCTGACACATGCATAGGGAAGTGCGTCGGGAACATTCTCTTCTGAGGTGTTTATTGGTAGATTCTTCTCAAATTGATTGAGACTACTGAAATTGTGTGTTTATGTGATTATGTGTAGAACTCTGATTGAAGGTCTTTGTTACTTTCATTGTTGCTAAAAGAGTCCTCTCTTTTCTAACGCATATATTTGTATGTTTATGATGGCTATACACAATGGATTCCATAACCGAAAGACATTCACCTTAAGAGTGAGTTGGGGGGTCCTCCAAGGCTAAACTAGCAAGGTTCCCTTCCATGAAACTATTTTATCTTGGTCATCAAATCATATTGTGAGCACTCCCTCATGCTCTCCCTTCTTTGTGGCTTCATCCTCTAACTCCATCATTTCAAGAACACAAGGGTTCACCTCTTCAGGTTCAAAGGAGTGGACAATGACTTCATTGCTCAAGATCACATGTTTCCTTCCTTGATATGATTTGGTTGGGATGATTGCTTCAAGGTCAAGAGAGTGACTTGCAACTTCAAGGTTGAAGTGCATTTGTTTTCTTCCTTTATTCAATTTAGTGGGGTGTGGTCTTGGATCAAATGCATGGTTTGCTTCATCCATATCCACTTGTGTAGCTAGAGAAGTTTTGGAGGCATTCTCTTTCTCATCTCTCATATTGGACTTAGCTTACTTCCATTTCTTGGCATTTGGTTTCACCTTGCTCTTCTCTTTCTCTTCTTTCTTTTTCTCATTTTCTATCTTCCCTTCTTCTTCTCGGCCTTCTTTTCCTAACTCGACCTTTTGCTCCTCTACTTCCTTCACCTTGCTATCTAAGTCTAACTAGCAAGTAGGGTTTCTAATATAATGTCTTTATCCTTATTCTCATTACACATAACTCAAACTCTACCCTAAACATGCAAAGTCATCATGTCCATAGAATTATTTTCATGAACATGTAACCTATGTACTTGCCATATACATTTCATTTGTTTCATATGTAGGTGCATAGTAATGTCATTTTCCTTTCATGTTTTGATATACGTGCATACATGCATGTGAAAGTGTCTAAATTGGAAATGCATCAAATGAAATAAACTGGTGCCAAAATTGATTGAAACTATTGAATTTGTGTGAAATCAATCTGATTGCACAAATACATAATCTACACTTGGATGCATGGAGTATATGTGAAGCTAATCTATAATCTACCTTGAAGGCTGTGCCTAAAATGGCTCACCAAATGCTCAAAACAAAAATTGTATGACTTTTGGTTGTCCTAATTAGCATAGAACACATTCAGTGCATAGAGTTATAGCTAATTATAGCTCTTAGTAGAAAAAAATGAATCTTTGCTTGAATTTATATATGATTTACATTCCAAATCAACATGTCATTTTCTCTTTGTGCCATTCAAGAGCTTAAGCTACAAAATGAGACCCATTGTGATCAAATAAAGCATCTAGTTTATGTACTGTACCACCCTTCGAGTTAGTGATGATGCATGTTTGTCAATAACCTTGGTTCTAGAGGAAAAAGTTTGATTATTAAGAAACACGAGCATTAACAATTGTGGTTGTCTCAAAGGAGGTTGGTGGGTACAAGGAGCATTTGCCCCATTGACAATTGGTACTCACGGTTGAAGAAGGAAGCATGCATACACACAACTATGAACCCTTCCCCACAACCCCTAAGTTCTACTCCTCTAGTTCCCTCACTTTCACTCCTCTAATGTCGTAATTTCCTAGAGTATGCCATATTTTGCCCTTCCTTTATCTTCTCATTAGAAGTTTCTATTGATAGATGAACAAAGAGGGAGGGGCACCTTCTTTTAGTGCCTTGAGCATAGTTACAAAGGGAAGCTTGGGTGCTAAGAATACCTCAAATCTTGATAGTTGGCCCATTGCATAGCCCATTGCGCTTGCATCTTCACAAACACAAGGAAGAGAGAGAGAGAGAGAGAGAGAGAGAGAGAGAGAGAGAGAGAGAGAGAGAGAGAGAGAGAGAGAGAGAGAGAGAGAGAGAGAGAGAGAGAGAGAGAGAGAGAGAGAGAGAGAGAGAGAGAGAGAGAGAGAGAGAGAGAGAGAGAGAGAGAGAGAGAGAGAGAGAGAGAGAGAGAGAGATGCCTAGGTGATCCACCCTAGAATGACATAGGCTTTATATATATATAATGATAAGTAGGTGGGAAAAGGACTTGCAAAAACACGAGAGAAGGGGATATGTACTTGTCAATTCAAGCGGTTTTCTGGTATTGCCAATGGTCCTACACACCCTTGGGCCTCTGCTATTTCGTTTGAGGTCTAGATAACCACATTGCTTTTTCTTCTTCTTATCTACTAATCTCAATGGTCGTACTACGAAGAATGCTTACAATAGAGCCAAGCTACCTATATTGAACCCAACCAAGAGGCCACTACTTGGGGCGTGTTTTTCTTTGGGATTGAACTCCAATTTTGGGGGGGGGGTGTTTGTGTGTGTGTAAGTGTATGTGTGTGACCTTTATCTCGTCCAAAAAAAAAGAATGTGTATCATTTTGCCCAGCCCTCCAAGTCTATGCTTTTGTTACCTCATAAAATCAACATGTCGAATGCAATTTCAAGGTCATAATTTTACCCCTAGTCTTGCCTTGAACCTTGCCGTGCATTATATATATATATATATATATATATATATATATATATAGAGAGAGAGAGAGAGAGAGAGAGAGAGAGAGAGAGAGAGAGAGAGAGAGAGAGAGAGAGAGAGAGAGAGAGAGAGAGAGAGAGAGAGAGAGAGAGAGAGAGAGAGAGAGAGAGAGAGAGAGAGAGAGAGAGAGAGAGAGAGAGAGAGAGAGAGAGAGAGAGAGAGAGAGAGAGAGAGAGAGAGAGAGAGAGAGAGAGAGAGAAGCCATGTCACATTGGCATTAGATATTCAAGCTTTTGTTTTGTGGGATTAGTGAGTAGGTTGACTTGCATTTTTGATAAACTTGAGTTATAACTAGCGACAATCCATTTTTGCATTTTGTCCTCATTCCATGTTACATGTATGAAGAATATATGAGAATATTGCTTGCTCAAAAAGGAGCCGATAAGATTAGGTTTATTTTTTGCTATTGTTAGCCATGAGCTTGTTTTGGATGACTCCTAAAAAACAATGGGTTTTTATTCACCCGAGAAAGAGTGATTATAAACTACATACACAAGATAGGATAGTTGGATTTTCATTGGATTCACAAAATCCTTAGGGTGGCACTACATTTAGAGTCATGAAAAATGTAGATCAATTGACCTACTTGAGTTCAGCGGTGTATACTAGACCAGATGTAGATGGATATAGCAAACTTTGATGGTGTGTAAGATAGGATCTATGTAATTTCATGGGTATTGTCAAATTGAGGATACTCCATTAATGTGATAGGGTTGAGCCATGTGGTGATGACACATTCCTTGAGAATCTATGTAGCTCTCTCTCTCTCTCTCAAAAAAAAAAGAAAAAAAGAAAAAAGCAAAACCCATAGGTATATGACTTTCATGTGGCCCTAAAATCAAAGTTGAAGGTTTCTCTTGCCTCAATCGATGTCCTTACATGCAATGTGCTCAACTATTTGACTAGGCTTTTAAAGTAAAGGTAATCATATTTTTAGTACAGAAAGAGGTAAAAGATCATGCCACTCCACCCTTGCTAATTCTACTATGTAAAGTCCATTGTCAATGCATAGAACACACCTCTAAAGCCTTCATAAGCTTCTCCACCATGATGTTCTTGTAACTTCACATCAAAGGCAAGGTCCACTAAGAATAACAACTAAATGATATATGCATTCTTACCATGTTGACTTTTTTTCCTATGTGTGGAGACCCTCAACATGTTTTTTGAAATCTTCCTCTTTTAAGAGCATGTAATGAGAGAGATTGGTGTTACCCATAAGAGAGAGAGCCTTGCCTTCCCAACTATGAATACTTCTACATATGGGCCGTGCATGCCTGCAAGGATTGTATTTGCTTTTTCAAAAATGAGTGGGTTTCTCTTTTGTCTACTTGCAAGTCACGAGGAAAAGTTAATTGAATTAGAAATATCCTCCTCCCACCCCAGTCGCCCCCGCTTGAACCATCCAATAAAAAACATTCTCAAGAAAACTATGATTGCCAGAAAGGACTTGAACCCACATATCCCCTGCTTAGAGGTAGAAGCACTTACCACTAGGCCAGGCATACAGATGTGAATATAGTTGTGGACAATCAACAATTATTACAATGGAGGACAAAGATATTGAGTGATCCTTTGTCCACCACCCTGGTGTGAACCAAGCCATATACACCCCATGAAACTGTAACATGTACATCTATCTATTGTTAAATATTTCGGTTTGCCCAAAGCAAATACATGATCATACCAAGATCGCCACCAACGGTACCAACTAAGACACCATGGTAGAGAAAAATGTGCCACCAATTGCATTGAGATCGAGGTTGAGAGGAGCTCTCTTGGGCCAAGTTAGCAGGGTTGGTTATGGTTTGCATTACCTTTCTATTGTAGTCTTGATCTTGGTCTTAGTTAGAGTTTATGTAATATGTTCTTGTGTCTTGATGTGTTTTTATATCATGCAAAAAAAGAAATCTACCCTAGAGTATTTGCAAGAAGTCTTGATTTGTGACAAGAGCAAGACTCTATCACCATAACGATGAACTATTCTTGATGTTTTTGATAATGAAGTAAAGACTAACAACAATAATAATATAAGTCTTTTAAATAAATTCCCATTACAATTCTCACATTGTGAATGATGATAACATCATGAGCTTTCACGAGGGAGGAACCGCACACCTAGCTAGACATGGTCTGCCCCCCCCTTCCCCAAAAACCAGATTTAGCTAGGTGTGAGGTTCCTTCCCAAGAGAAGCTCATGACTGGAGCGCTATAGGGAAAGAACAGGGAAAATAACCCTTTTCGCACTTGGGAAAATGTCAAGAACTTCTTGTGTAACAAACGAGGAAGATGACTCTGTGTGTGTGTGTGTCTCTCTCTGTCTCTGTCTCTGTCTCTGTCTCTCTCTCTTACCCGATTCCTCGAGCTCCGCAGGTGACAAGCGCCGTGTGGCCCCGCAAGCTCCATCGAGCTTCAAACGATGAATTCGAGCTCGCGTCCATCTGGTTTTGGTTTCCCTTGAGAATTAGGGCAAGATTTTATGTAATCACTGCATCGATTGCAGCAGCGACGCAGTCAGTCTATGGCTGCTAATCACTAACGTAGATGATTCGAATAAGAGGAAGAAGCAGCAGAAGCCTCTCTCTCGGCCGTGTTGTGATGTCTATCCTGAAGCATAAGCAAGCGCAGTCCTGTCGAGAGGGAGAGGGAGAGAGAGAGAGAGGGAGAGAGAGAGCGCTTCGGGAGTTGAAACGGTTATGTGAATGATCCAACAGATCCCGCTATATGAGGACTTGTTAGTTTAACCCATGGGCCAAGGTGCTACGGTGCTACATCTCCATATTATTAAGGGTAAGGCAGCCAATAACTTCAAATAAGGGAGCCAATAACTTCAAATAAGGGAGCCAAGTGGTGGGAAAGTAATTTTAATCCATAGGTCAAGTTCCTTCTAACACCCAGTTTCCAAAGTGGTTATTTAACATCTTCCAAGCCCATTATCGTTTGGCTTATCATAGGTTTGTGGGGAAGGGTTTTTATCCACTATTTGTTTGCAAGCTCTCAAGAACAAAGCAATTGAATACTCTCTTGCTCCATTGGTTTCAAGGGTACCCTTGTGAACAATCAATCGTGATTTCTTACACTTGCCCCTAAGTAGATACTCTTATTCGAGTGCCCAATGTGGGTCACATTTCCAAACCTTCATACAATCTTTGAAAAAGAAATGCACTCTGTTGTTGCTACTCTTGGCAAGGTCTCCGTCCCCCACTCCCCCCAAAAAAAAATTAACCTCAAGGGCGAGCAAAAAGCCTACATGCTCTGCAACGAACAAGTTGAGCTACCTAAAATGCTCAAGTTTCATGTGACAAGCATGGGCTTGATTTCATATGTGAGGTCCACTTCTCCAATTTTCCTAATGCATGTTATTTCTTCCATTAATCCAGTCGCTTTGCGAGGGCATGTCCTAAAAAACAACAAATGGCTGAGTAGGAGAACAAAAAGGCTAGAGGGAACCCCTCTTGTTCTCCCCAAACAAAATGCATAGGGTGATAAGAAGGAGCAAGCATCTAAAGGTCAAAAGAGCAAGGTCAAGTCTTTCCCCTTGCAAACTCAAGATAGAATCACCTAGAATATTAATACGAATGCAAAGGCAAAGAGCTCTTAATCCAATACTGTCAATGCATATAGTTGCAGATGCTACAATATATTGACCCTAACAAACCAAATCCAACGAGGATGGTAATAGGGTTGAGGACAAGGAGAATCAACTTTCTAATCACAAAAGCAATACTACTAAGGTTTCAATCAAGAAGATGGCAAGAGAAGCTCAATTCTTTACAAACATTTACTCTCCTCTTGCTAATACTCACAATACTTAATCCAAGTTCAATGGGCAAGCTATCAAGCTAAGTGTCAATACCTACCTAGAACATTTGTGGCCTATGTTGCAAAGAAAATCAAGCAAAGGTCTGCTCCCTCATCAAGCAATCCCCAAGCTAGACCTGATTGGCATTCAAGAGATACAGTTAGATTTAAACAAAGATCTTGATCTAGGCTTCCCTAATTACAATCACTTCCTCAATCGATGCCACATGGGTATAGATTGCCTCTCCATCTATGCCATAAATGTCTCATGCTACATACAAGCTAAAAAATGGGATTGGTTAGCCTCACACATGTTTGGTGACTCAATCATGATATTTGGGGATTGAAGCATGACCTTAGAAGGTTCTAATCACTCTCATGGCTTGGAAAAATATACAGTGCAAGAAAGAGACTTGGATTTATCTTAGCAACAAGCTCAATCTAGTTGATACTCTCTCACTCGTGTGGGAATTCACCTTGTAGGAATGTTATATGGCACATTCATCACACTGATGTGACATGGAGAGGTGTTCAACTAGACAAGTTCTACCTAGTCATTAGATCTCTTATGATGTCATGTACAAGTTTGTCATCTAATCATGTATTGTCATCATTTCAATCAAGCTTATTTGTGTTGGAAGAACAACAAAGGCTCCCAATCCCTGTTAAATCAAACCCTAGCTTCATGTTTCTTGGAAGAAACAACCCTATTGAGTATTGGGAAAAACGCAAGCTCTTCATCACTAAGTTATGCAAAAAGTATAAGCGAGATCAAGCTAAGGTAGGAATAAAATAATTTAATCTATCTCAATAACATATAAGCTATACTCTTGCTATTCTTCTCTACATGTCTAGTGATATCATAGATACTCTATCTCCTACAAAACATTGAGGGTTTTATTAGGGATAAAGAGCTTAGAGTCTTAGATCTTAAGAGGCAAATGAGGTTTGATGCACTACTTACTTGATTCCAATGTTGCTATATGTCCTCAGGCTACCCTTTCACTATTGGCGAGCTCTTTCAAGCCACCAAGCAAATGAAAAAGGGCAAAGCTCTTGACCACAATAGCTTTCCTATAGATGTCTTTTTTGTGATTTGGGATGTATGCAAGTAGGATCTCTGCAAGATGCTTAACTGTTTCAAAATAATTGTTGTGCTTACTAAGGCTGCTAATCAAGGCGAGGTTAAACTTGTCCCTAAAGTTGCCACAAGAAATTTGCCCAATCACACTAGCATCTCCTCATTATACTCAATGCTCCCTATCTAGTCATGGCTAAGGCTCTTGCTCTCAAAGTGAAACACCTTCTGGTAAAGTTGGTGCATGAAGATAATATAGCTTCAAGATCCATGGCTAAGACATTTACGATGTGATTCTCAATATCCTCTTTGGGATTGACTAAGCTATGGGTTCTAGTGAAAAAAACAACAAAAAACAATTCTATGAACTAACTAAAGATAGCGATACGAAAAAAGTAAAGATCAAAATATGACATGGAAGCATCCCAAGGTACACTAACTACATCTAGATGATAAAGACAAAGATTGAGAATGAAAAATTACTACATACATATAAGAAGCTTAAAATAGTACCAAGATGCCAGTGAAAGGTAAAGCCCGAGTGGAAGCACATAAGTGGAAGCAAGAGTAAAGCAAGATCTATGGCAGATGGGGCAAGAAAGTAAGAGAGAGAGAAATTGTATGTGGAAACTCTAACAATCATGATGTGTGACCGGCCTTCCCTTATTCAAATGTCACTTAAAGAATAAAGAATGAAGTGACAGTGATGGACGCCCACCACCTACGGTGTATAGGTATGCGAGTATTGTCAATGTGAGGAATATACAAGCGGTTAGGCACAAGCGCCTTTATCCCCAACAATCTTCCACTTAAAGGAGAACGTGTCCCTAGTGAAGAAAGAAGAAGAAAAAAGTGGCAAAGGAAAATTGTATATAAAGTATAAAAGGATAACGAAATACATCATCTCATCTAATGCCCATCAACTTTCTAAGGAAGGAAAAATGCTCCGCTGAGAGACTTTTAGTGAGAAAATGTGTAAGATTTTGGTCGGTTGAGATCTTGATAAGCTCAATGGACTTATCCTCAATGACCTCTTAGATAAAGTGGTAATGTGCCTCAATATATTTTGTCTTCACATGGAAGACTAGATTATTGGCCAATTGAATAGCACTCATAGAATCCAAATGTAAGGTAGGGACCACATCAGAAATACCAAGGCCTATGACCAGATGGCCTAATTAGAGAGCCTACTTGCAAGCCTCACTAACGCAACATACTTTGCCTCTATAGTGGAGAGGACCGTGCATTTCTGCACAGTGGAAATTCAAGAAATAACACCTCCATCAAAGGTGAAGACATAGCTAGAGGTGGATTTCCTACCCGCAACTCCTATATCTTGGCCATCATAACATATGCACATATCTGCAATGCCCTTATGATACCTCATGATGCCCTTTACAAGATCCCGATACTGAGAGCCAGGTCTAGCTATATAGCATGCCAAAACTCCCACTACAAATTCTATATCAGGATGAGTGGCTATCATGGCATATATCAAACTGCCCACTATGAATGCATAAGTGATATTGACCATTTCAGCCTTCTACTCATTAGATTGCAAACAATCGGCTCGAGTAACCTTCACATGAGAAGATAAAGGACAACCAATAGGCTTAACATCCTACAAGTAAAACCGCTCAAGGACCTTTTGGATGCACTCCCTCTATGACAACAAGTAAACGAAACCCTTAGAGAAATTATGTGTGATGCGCATCCCAAGAATATACAAGGCATGCCCCATGTCCTTCATCTCAAAGCTCTTCTTGAGTTGACCTTTCAAGGCATCTAGATCATCATGTGAGCACTCCCAACAATCAACATATCATCCACATAGAGTACCAAAATCATAAGGCTACCATCACATATCTTCTTTGTGTAAAAACACGGATCCATATCACTATAGGTATATCCCTATGAGTGCATGAAGGCATCAAACTTGTGGTACCATTCCCTAGGTGATTGCTTAAGGACATAAAGGCTCTTTCTCAACTTGCACACAGGGTGTTCTCCTTGCCTTTTTCCTCAAATCCCTTAGACTTCTTCATATAAATCTCATCATGTAAGTCCACATGTAAAAAATTTGTGGTATTATGGTCGAATATGACCTTGCTTCCCATAATAGTGATATATCAATGCAAACTTATAGCCACTGGGCTTATTGTTGTCCATGTGACTGAGAATGAGACTTATAAGAGTCTCTCCCATGGCGGTCATTATCACTCCTACCATTATTGCCTCTAATTCTCAAAGCATAAGAGGTGCAAGAAGCATCTCCCATGGCGGTCATTATCGCTCTTACCATTATTGCCTCTAACTGTCAAAGCATAAGAGGTGCAAGAAGCATCATCATACAACTTCAGCCTATCGGTAAGCATATTTGCACATGTAGCAGTACAGAATGTGTAGAAACATTGTTCTTAAATTCAATTCCTTGCAAAGATAAGTGGCTAAAAATATAATGAAACTCATTGAAGTGGGTGGACATGGAAGTCCCTTCTTCATACGAAGGTCCATGAGTTGGTTCAACCAATACATTTGAGAGGCATGGCTCACTTGTCATAGACATTGTGAATTTTATCCCATAACTCCCATGTGGTCTGCCTGTCATGAGGCAATATTATAGTACACTTACTTAGAGAGTGACAAAATAATTGTAGATTTACATAACTCATCCAACTTAGGCCAATCCTTTGTATCAAAGTATTCAAGCTTTACACCCTCATATCTCAATGGCTTAATCTACAAATTTTGCACTAGAACCTACCAGATTTGTGCCTTCCAATAGCTTTGTGCCATCCAACTTCTCAAAGTTAAAGTTAGTACTATCATTCGATCGACCAACCATAATGCAAGAGATGAAAGTATAATCCAAGACAAATAAGCTGTTGTAAATGACAACAAAATATCCCCAAAATCACAACCAAATCAAGGGCCAAGCAAGAGGAACTACCAAAATGGTGAGCTTTCCACAAATTGTAATCAAGTAACTATCAAATCCAAGTGACTACCCTTAGATAGAATGCATAAAATTGAAACGACATGTTGTTGTAATACATTATAGCAATATGCTAACAACTAACTGTGAGTAACTAAGAAAGAAAGATCAGGAACAGCTAGCACTAAAAGCTGTCACAAACGTAGTGTGTTAGTAGCCATACATGCGATAAGCATAGACATCATGCACATAGAAGATCTGAGGGTAAAGAGAAGAGTATTGCCAAATGCATAACCCAGTGAGTAAAGTTCAATACATAACCCAAAAGCATATAAATATCACCATCAACATGCTAACAGACATAAGTGCTAGGTGTCCAAAGTAAGTGATCAAATCAACCCACTATAGGGTAACTACATCCAATACACATCAAGAGAGCATGTACATGGAGTAAGTATCCCATGGTCTCGTTGAAAGTAAGCTCAATCTAAACAATTATATAAATCCAAAGTAGCAAAGGTAACTTCCCCTAGAACAAAATCGAATGCCAAATGAGAAATGCAAGCTCAAAACATCAAGTACATGACATCGAGTATCCAAGTTACATGAAGCATAAACCAAGAGCATAAAACCCAATAGATTTTTCAAGCCCATGTGTGTAAGCCATTGAAGTAACCAAGGCATGTAACCACATCC